>NC_136412.1:251601754-251649254 GCF_051521515.1 Lactuca serriola
TCAAAGTACTGGACTCACATACAGACATACTTGAGACAATGTGATGTAAGCAAATGAATATTTCAACTAATAAGGTGATATGCAACAAAAGAGTCACATGAAGGAAGTTGGCAATTGGTCTAATCTCTAATGGTATGATTCTTCCTTTTTCAACATAATCAACTCATTGTATATATTAAAAAAAAATTGGTGACACTATTCATTTAGTTTCATATAAACCAAGTCAAGTCTATGATTTCTGGAATCCAATCTACCTACCAAAGTGATGTATATATGTTTTAGATCTCACAATATTCTTTGTCCATATATTCAACTCATGGTTATGGTTATGGATGTTTTTTATTTATGCACCAAGTCTAAATTGATGAATATTTTTAAAATTCATCACATTGGTTCTCTTTCATGTACTTACCATCTTGTGACATGGATTACATAGAATAACTGATCTAAAAAAGACATGATACAATTGTAAATGTCTAAATTTTTATACACAACTTGCATTACATTCATTGGGGATAAAATAAAATTGTTTGGGGCAACATTCAAAACCCTAATTATACGACTAGGGAGTATCAAACATAGTTATCGGAATAACTTCATGAAATTCAGAACACCAACAATTTAAAACTTGAAAATAATTCATTCGATTTTTATAATACAAGTAACAGCAAACTGAACTGATTCTAACCTTTTATAGCTGGCTGTTTGGTTGTAGCCGAAGTAAGAGAGGGATGTAGAGCAAAACGGATCCCAACAATTCTGACTGAAGAAAGTTCGATTAAAATGCAGCAAAGGAACCTGATATTCCAGGAAAATAAAAACAAAATTCAAAAATCTACTAGAAAGAAGTTTCTTAATCAACGCAGCAAACGAAAATGATAATAATAAAAACTAAAATGCGTTTGCCGGGAGTCGAACCCGGGTCTATTGCTTGGAAGGCAATTATCCTAACCGTTGGACTACAAACGCAAGACGTACGATTTTACAAAGTACGCTATATAACTTAGCAAATTCCTATTCTTAGTGTTGTATGAAAGCTGAAGGAATTACACCTAAACAACAAATATTAAATAATCAGAAGTAAAATCAAATACCACAGAAATATATAAACAACTAGGGTAAATTGATTGATTTTAATGACTAGAAAAAGTAATTTAGGGTAAGAAGAGTTTCAAGAAAACACATAACACATATCAATATAGATTTTATACTACTACTTGATTAGCATCGTCAAAAGTTAAAACAAAAATAATTACTTTGGGGTTGGTTGTGATTGATTATTTAAAACAACTTATCCTTTTATTTATGAGCTTATGTACTAGCAAAATGTTTTTTTATAAATGTTTGGATTAGTATATAAGATACAAAAACACATTAAGCTATTACATTATTCTTTTTTTAGTAATTGTCAATAATTCATCTAAATACATCCTTACAACATTTTACTTTTGTCATTTATAATATTATTTTTGGCACACTTTATAGTAATAAAATTATAAAATATCTTATAATTATAGTATACACTTAAATATCATTTTATGGTCTCAAGAATCAACACATTTCTTAATCCAATGAGACTCCCAAAAAATCATTTTAAAATATTAAAGTATTATCAAGTAATCATATTTTCATTTAAAATTCTTAAGTCTTTAGTTTTTAAGAATTTTCCTTAGACATTTATCTAAATTATAAATCTTTAATCTGACGTCTCTAACCACACATCTTTAGGTTTACGTCTTAAACAACAATTAATCATAAAAAGTCATCTTGGGTCTTATCCTTATTAGTCTATGGTATTTTGTCTTCCGTTTTTGAATAACATGTGAAGCATATGTAGTAGTTAGCACAAACCACCCTACACATTTTTCTTCCTTTAGTTTTTTTGTCTTTTAAGGTACAAGGGTGTTATCATTATTCGTCATAAGTACCATACATAAGGTACCTAGTCTTACGTATACATAAGGTGTGCCTAATGTACCATCACTATGGACAATATTCCTTCATCTTTCGTTATTAATTTTGTATTTTATCATGGTTTTTATTGAACATTCAAGTCTTCCTAACACAAATTGAATACTGTAACCCCCCGATTCTTGAGTATCAATTTATGGTTATAAATTCTCATGAATTCAAGGTGCACTCGATGAGTTGGTTGTCTGACTCATCGAGTAGCAGCGGGTTGGTCCACGTGTTTAAGTGACCTACTCGTCGAGTCCAAGAAGGGACTCGACGAGTAGGAGCTGGAGGATGAAACCCTAAAATCCAGGGTTTCGCGCCCCATTTAAAGGATCATTGGCCTCTTCAGCCTCCCCTTACAACCTCTTGATAGTCCATAAACCCTAATTTGTGTGAGTGTGCTCCATTTGTGTA
Source organism: Lactuca serriola (assembly GCF_051521515.1). Taxonomy (NCBI): domain Eukaryota; kingdom Viridiplantae; phylum Streptophyta; class Magnoliopsida; order Asterales; family Asteraceae; genus Lactuca; species Lactuca serriola. The sequence goes on from NC_136412.1 coordinate 251,604,125, forward strand.
TTTTAAGCTTTGGAAAAGGATTCTTGGTGAGAAGAGCTTGGAGAGCAAGAGTCTTGAAGCAAGGAACGTGTGGGATCTAGAATCTACCTCAATTGGCATCCTTTAGAAGGTATCAAGTCGTTATCTTGACCTCATTTCATTCTAGATCTCTTTTGGGTGAATTATAGGGATTTTCTAGCATATTAGGAAGCTTTTCTTGTGTATGAGCTAAGATCTGAAGTTGCAACTTCATATCTGAACTCTCTGTGGTCTCTAGGTCCATAAAGCTTTTAGCTTTAGCAGTTATGAGCATCTCCTTATGTGTAAAACTCCATTACAAGCTTGGTTTTGTCATTATAAGACTTTAGAGTCTTGCATGCACGTAAAGTTTGCAACTTTACTAGATAAACATGCCTTGGGGAATTGGATCTGCAATATGGAACCTTATCATGGCTTAAAAAACATATGAATAGATAAATGACTGAAGGGACTCGGTGAGTTGCATGGTCAACTCGGCGAGTCAGCAGGGTGACTCGGCAATTCAGTTAGGGTTTTCCTGCCTTTTGGCACGCATGAACTTGGCGAGTTGCATGGGAAACTCGACGAGTTGGCCAAGGAGTTTACGGTCGCAAACATTGGGAACTTGACGAGTCACTCAAGTGACTCGGCGAATTGGCATGTTATGCAAGGAACTCGACGAGTGGCTGGTTGTAATCGACGAGTCGGGTCAACATGGACTGTTGACCTTGACCGTCGACTTTGACTTTGACCAAGGATGGCTATTTGGACTTCTGGGGCATTCTGGAAATTTATGATTATGGTTGTGCGGCGAATATAGGTGGTGGAGTTTGTGGCGGTGATCTGAGGGTTTGAGCTTATCTTTCGAGTCGACAGTTACGAGGTGAGTTATCCTCACTATATCAACAGGGTCTAAGGCACCAAGGCCGACCCTTTATCGGATTTGTATCCGGGAATTTGCTTGATATGTTTATTGATCTGCTATATCTACATCATGGTAGTTAGGATGGTGATATGTTAGTGATCTGTTAGATCGGTATGATTATCTGTTATATACATGCTAGCATATGATATTTATGTGCACATGATTGTTTGAAGGCCCGATGTGGGCGGACCGGTCACACTGTAGACTCGAGATGCATGGTTGTTATGTTGCTTATATGTTTATATGATATGGTTATCGGTATGGCGTTGGTATTTTGGGGCAACTCACTAAGCTTTCGGACTTACAATTTCAGTTTATTGTTTCAAGTTTAGTGGATGGCCGCGCGAAGGCGAATGCGTGACTGTACACTTCCTCAATTGATGATTATGATTTCTGGGAACTCTGATGTTTAAACTATTCTGAAAACAAATTGTAATAATTGAATGGTTTTAAATGATTTAAAAAGTTTTAAATTGGCTCGAATTTTATGGATGTTACAAATACACATGTCAACATTTAGCATGGATGGAAGGATGAGTATGAATAAAATATATGAGGATATTTAATTTTTCTTCTTATTCATTCATCATTTTTCATGCTATCTCGCCGTGGATCTACATATTTATTCCTCAATAATTGACTGAGCTTAAATTTTTTATTATCATCATTAATTTTTGTTATTGGTTGAATCTATTCATTGGCGGCAGATTTTAGGGTTTTTGTTCATCATCATGTTCGCCACTTAACCATGTTTGATCCAAAAATCAATTAGTTTATTGATTGTGAGTTGTTTGTCGAAATTATGATTCACTTTTGTTGTGTTGAGTCGATGAAAAATATGTTGCTACTTCGATTCGATGGAGCTTTTTCCATCACTGTTTCAAAGTGAAATGTTGACTATGTTTTGATGGTGCTTGGATTGAAATGGAGCTCTCGACGGTTGTGAAAACTTGGATCTGGTTGAATTTTGTTGGCATAAAAATGATTCTTTTCGATTTTTTTTGGTGACGATGATGATCTAAATGAATTTTTGAAGAGAGGATGTTATATCAAAGTTGGACTTTCGATGGTGCTGTAAAGGTCGATTTCGAATTGAAGGAGATGTGAGTTTTGCTGGTTTTCAATAAGTTGGAGATGTATCAAAACTGGATATTTTGATTGGATAATGATTCAAAATTGAGTGTAATTTTCGTTTCATCGAGTGATTTATTTCATTAGTGATTAATTCTAATGGCAATTTGTGTTTCGTTCATGTCTTCGAATACGGGTAAATGATCAAATTTGAGTTGTCAATGGGTTTAAATGATATATGAGTTTAAAGATTTTGAACAAGTTTGGGTTATATATTTTAGATGAAAGTGTTCTCAATGATGCATAAATTTTCATGGTTTTCAAATAAAGAAATATGAGTTTAAAGGCTTTATTTTTCTTTTAAATTAAAAATTCTTTATATGAACCGACATAAGGGGTAACCTGTTTAACCGTTTTGTCCAAAGTGTGTATTTAGAACCAACAAAACGAACCTTAAGGCCCCCTGGAACGAGAAGAGACTTTTTGGACCATTTAAACCAAAAGTTAAAAATTCAATGGGCTACAGAGTTATTTTCCCTTAAAAATATCTAAATATGTAGTTTTAAAAATAACATTAAATCAAAATTTGTATTCAGCTAAAAGTTATATAAGTCTAAAAAGTATGTTATTTTGAAAACAAATATTTATATTTGAAAAAACAATAATGATCAAATTTGAAAAATTACTACGCAAATAATTCTTAAATTAGTTTAGAACTAGGGAAGATTCTCGCGTTGCGCGGGTTTAGAACCACATGGGTTTGAATCAGATCAAAAATGCAATGGTAATAAAAAATTTTAAAAACTGATAGATATAATCCATAATCTATATGTAAGATGTAGTAAAATCATTGTTTTGTGTTACTTTTCTTGTTACAAACAACAAAAACATAATAGATAATGGAGTTAATGAAGACATCCAACTATTTATCTGTCTAGTTGTTTTGAAAAAACATAACATTACGTGAGCCTTTTTTAAAAAGATAATCCAATAAAATCAAAATATAAGTTTTTTTTAAAGAAAAATAGGTGCAAGTAGTTACATGTTAAGATGTCATACAATTATCCTTTTTTGGATGATTTACCTGTTACAAACAACAAAAAAACATATAACTCTATGATCTATACCAAATAAATATTTTAGTTTCATTAAGAAAGTTAGAAAATAACACATTTTTCTCTTTTGTCTTGACCAAGTTCATGAATGTCCCCATCTAGACCACATAGCTATGCACATCAAAGGATACATCATCAACTTTCTGCCATAAAACAAAAACCATTGAACTGTTATTGCTTTCCTGTTTCTTTATTCATAAATTTCTGATTAATCTATTATTTTACAATGATAAGTCCATGCATTGGTGTCTTAATACACTGTTGGATTTAAGGAAGTAAATGAAGAATAAAAAAGCCAATTGGTTGGAAAGTCTTCACCAAGGTTGCATCAAATTATGACATCATTTCTTTTTACGTTATTACCCTTTACCTAAATCCGTTTTTTTTTTTACTATTTTTAAGGCCATATCACCTCTTTTTACAGGTGATATCATTTAAAGGATTTTAGAAACAATCAATAGTGTTAGTCGCAGAGCCATATAAGACACACATTAAGATGATTTGTAGTGAGGAACTCAGATTTGTGTTTGTGAAATCAATCCTAATATGTTGGATGTTGATAAATACTTAAATAGGCATATAGAAAGAGCATAATTTAGCAATTGCAAAGATGACCATAGTTCACAATGGTTGATAAAGAAACATTTTTCCCTGTTACCTAATTTGGAAAATATTAAAAAAAAAAAGATAATTATATAAATTTAGCCACTGAACTGTTTCTTTTTACAATTTTCATCATAATAGTTAGGTGGATATATAAATTGTTAAAAATTAATAGTTTAATAACCAAATTTTTTTTTTTCTGTATTTTATATAATATCAAAATAGGCCAATTTAAGAAGCCATCATAACAGTTATCCATTCTATATCAGAATTATCGAGTTTAATCATATGGTTACTTTTCAGATTCATCTTTTTTACATAAATTTTACATGTAAGAAAGCTTATTTCAGAACCTCTCTTGATGTTAGTCTTTGTCATTAAGATTTAGCATTTTATTTGTTTTGTTGAAGAAGCAATAAAACCGTACCTTTTTGTCATCAATAGACTCCAGGAACTTGTATTAAATTACCAATTGAAGCCCTTTCAACAAAAAAACCCTGCCAAGAAAGATGGACGTGGATAAGAAAATGACATAATCGACCGAAAGAAAAGAAATTATCATGTAATGTCATTGTTTTAAGTTTATTGTTTAATAAGAAACTGAACTGTAAAGCATGTATGTCATAAGAACCAGTATAGAGCTACAACAAAATTATAATGTGCCACTCACCTTTACCTTGTTTCAAACCATATTCCGGTTTAACAAAGTTGCCATTATCAATCAGCATGGTCTTCAATCAGGTGCGATAAAAAAAAAAAGTAATTTGTAAGTGTTAAATGTGCTCAATAAGAACTTAGAGAGTAACAACAAAAACCTAAATCCCTACAGCAAATTCACAATTATGGAAGAGCCGAGAGATATAACCATTACCTCCTCTTGAGATGCTATTTTCATGTGCCTTATATCCTCCATAAGTTTGTTATTGTAGTCTACAACTTTTTTAGAGCCACTGAGCTGACAACAAACAAAAAAAATGATTAAAAAGGAAATTGTAATATCATAAAATTGACAATGTTAAGTAACAATAGAAATACTTACATTTTGTACTTCAGAAAAAGATCTTGTGAGTGTCCTTTTCTGCCATGCCCTTTCGCTGATGCCTCAGAACACTGTCAATGAATTGACCATCTTCTGCTTCCATGTCGTCTTTGCCTTGACCTATAGAAATTAAAAACGTTGTAACTTACCAATCACTTTTTTTGTTTTATTTTGTTCATTAGGCGAATCTGAATATGATCCATGTTCTTCTTGAGACAATATTGGATGCAGAATTTAGAAGAACAAACCTCATACGAATGAAAAAATTTATGATAAGTCCTCTTTCTTCAACATTCTTTATAGAAGCACCTGTAAACGAAGGCAAACTGTTGGTGATCATCACAATCAACAATTTCCAACTATGCCCCTCACCAGTTAAACATTTAAGCTTATTAATTAACACCTCCCCCACACAACACCAGGAAGAAGACATCCACAGATTAAGAAACCCAGATTGTGTAAGAAACCTAGAAAACCCACAAGAAAAAGTGTAGCTCTCTTTATATCTTTGGTAGGAAAGCCAACTAAATCCAAATCATCATCTTTACCAAATGCAACATTCTATCTCGTATCTCGTGTACCTTGTTAAGTGCTGAAAATTACAATAATTTAATATAAGAATGTATGAAAGCAAATTAGGGCTCCAAATTATAAGGAAACCAAAAAACGAAATTTAAACTTACCTGCAACCACCACCACTTTCTCTAAAACTCATCTTTCTCTCTTTTCAACATGACACAAGAAGTGGCAGAAGTTGGAGACACGGCGAAGGACTACCACGACCCACCATCGGTGTCATTCATAGAACCCAAGGAGCTGAGCAAGTGGTCATTGTACAGAGCTGTGATTGCCGAGTTCGTTGCCACCCCTCTCTTCCTTTACGTTACTATCTTAACAGTTATCGGTTACACGGGTCAGATCGATAAAGGCGCTGATCCCTGTGGCGGCGGCGGTATTCTGGGTATTGCTTCGGCCTTTGTTTCCATGATCTTCGTTCTGAGAAATTAAAAGGGAGGAGATAGAGTGATAATCAGAGTAGAAGAAGAATTCGGTAAGTGTGGAAGGATCGGGACCGCCGATGGTGGCGGAAGAGAGAAGCAACGTCGCTAGAAGGGAGATGAAGCAGAATAAACGAAACAGAAAAAAGTGGAACAATTGGGAAGAGAAAGCAATAAAAAAGAGGGGTGGAGGATTAAAGGGTGAGTAAGAAAGGAGATGCAGAAGAAACAAACACATATTGTATCCTGGCAGTGGTGGAACAAAAGAAGCAGGAAAAACGAACAGACTAACCTGGAAAGAAAACCAACAATCGTCTAGCAAAGAGCAAAAGAAAGGAGAGACGTAGAACGTAAGCGGTGGAAAAAGTGAAAATGGCCGCAGAAACAGAAACACGTGGAAAGAGGTATGAGAAATTAAGACATTTGTAATCCACTATGAGAAGAGGTTGTGAATTAGTAATTATATATAATAACAATTATCAATCATTTTAAACCGCAAACTATACATAACTTTATTAATGCCCAAACAACAAGTAGATATCGTTGGGATAATTTAATTCAAATCAAATATTCATCTTAAACCATATTATTTTTTAATTTTATAATGAAAATTATGTTCAATAATTATAACAATCACAACTCTTTCCATAGGTTGTAATAGATATCTCACTTATATGATTCAATATAATGACAATGTTAAATAACATATTTTAAATTTAATATAAAAAAATATTATTTCATAGTTATGGCAATGATTTAGTTATTTTTAATCATACAATTGTCTATATCTAGCTATATAATACTATTTTGCTTCAATATGTGGGTATTCTATTAGTTTACAATTACATATATAGGTTGCATATATTAACAAAACAAGTACATGCCCAGGATATGCAATATATAAACTTTTACAATTAAAAATGGATGTCTTTGCATACGAGCTTTGCAAACATAAGATCAGCAAACTTAAGACATCAAGTGCCAAGCACTCCTTGATTCACATTCATGCCTCAAACTACTCTCTCACAAATTGCAGTGAATAATCACATGTAAAAGCACTTCAAATTCACTGGTTTTTACACATTTCAGATTTAGCAAACTCATATTTCAAGAAATAAAAAGAAAGAGATAGATAAATGAAGGAAGTGGGCATTTGGTCTAGTGGTATGATTCTCGCTTTGGGTGCGAGAGGTCCCGAGTTCGATTCTCGGAATGCCCCAATCTTTTTCCTCAACAAAATCAATACATTTTATATATAAAAAATTAAGTGCATCCATTTTGTTTAATTTAATATTCTACTCACTAAAGTCAATCGAGGACTTCTGGAAACAGATCTACCTACTCAAAATGGACACATTTTAATTTATATACCACAAAACATGTGCTTTCATATCTGAAAAGATGCTTGGTGAAAATATAATATGCAACTGCCTACCAGAATAAGATATCTTTCTGCTACCTGTTATATTTTTACTAGTATTATGTACTTACTGCATTTATATAATTAACTCACAACAGAAAGTAAATGACTATAAATGCAGTAGACTAAACAAAAATGGGCATTTGGTCTAGTGGTATGATTCTCGCTTAGGGTGCGAGAGGTCCCGAGTTCAATTCTCGGAATGCCCCCACACTCACTTTACTCATTTTTCTATTTGTGGATTATAATTAAATGCAAAAAATAACAACGTACTTTCATATTGCGTTTCAAACCAGGGTTTGAGGGGTTTTGTGTGAAATATTCACTAAGGATGAATGTATGATGCTTAGGGGTGCAAACGAGCCAAGCCTGGCCAGGCTCGGCTCGAGCTCGTTAAAAAGCTCGTTTACTAATACCCGAAATTCACAATTCCCTTAATATGTTTTTAATTTAATATATATAAATAATAATATATAAAGGCTCGTTTAGGCTCGCGAGCCTAATCGAGCTTTGTGACATAGGCTTGAGCTCGAACTCGTTTAATAAACAAGCTTAACATTAAGCTCGAGCTCGGCTCGGGCTTTTTTAAAATTGGTTTCGAGTCGAGCTTTTAACGATCCGATCTCGAGTAGCTCACGAGTAGCTTGGCTCGTTTGCACCCCTAATGATGCTATATTTGTCTAAAAACACAGGTGATTTTTGGGTGTGTTGGATGAATGCTATAAAGGGTTTTGAAGGATGGGACAAAGTTTCTTATGTGACTAGGTGTTGGTAATTCTCATTTACACCCGTGATTGTGGTTTAGATCCCAGAGGTAAATTGGCTTTACACATGATACATATAGGATTAGACATATAATTAGCCTTAAACTTATTACTATTACCTTGATTGAAAAATGCAATCCCCCAATTTCACTACACATCCCCACTGTCGATATTTTCTGTAAATAACACTCATTTTTTTTTGAAAAAAAAAAACCATTTGAATTTTATTATCTTTACCAACCATGTGAACATACATTAAGTTCACATTGAATTACAGGACACCAAGACATCAAGTAAAACCACAGAATCTGACAGATACAAATTGCCAATCTTATTAATCTTAGCAGAAGTCTTATAAGGGTGATCCACCTTCAATTTAAGATCAAAAATAGCAACATTATCAAGATTTTTTTAATTATTTTTTGTAAAATGTTGATTAGCCACAACATTGCCTCCTTGGTTGTCACTAAAGACTCAGAATTTTAGTGATTTGATAAGGAGAAAAAGTAAAGTTGCAGAAGATGGTAAGGAATTATTCTTTTGAATCAGTCCAAGTACAATTATTAGCAATATGTTTGTATTAAATTTGAGTATCAGTTTTACCTTTATAATCCTTTGGGTATCCGATTAATTTGAAACACCTTCCCAATGTATGTCCCTTTTGGCCACATTTATTACAAATAAAAATATTCATGTTGTTATTTGAAAACCTTTTCTTGCCATAATTAAGTTTACCAAAGAAAGCAAAATTAGTATTTTATTTACAAATATGACAGAAAAGGAAACTGTATATATGAAAAAATTAGGGTAAACCTATCAACTAGCCATAAATTTAAAATATGCTAACAAATTTGTTGATGATTAGTGAAACCGGGTAATCCAGTTAGTTGATTATGTTAAGACTTCCACAATACTCTTTTAGCATGTTACAGTAAACTTATTTGGACTTTTGTGTTGGATTGGGCTTTCACAATTCACAATTCACAATTCACAAATAACAAGCACTGTGTTTGACTCCATGTATGAGGACTGTGTATGTGTATCATTTACACTCCCTAATCCTACATCTATGACATGTCCACCATGGGACTTGAACCCTCAACCCCTTTCCAACACACTGTTGGGTTTTCTATTGGGTTTTTTAGCCCATGTATATATATGTGGGACATGCCCTAATTTCACTAACACATAAAAAGGTTTTCAGCCACCAAGAGAGTAAGAGAGAGCAAGAAGCAAAAGAGGGTTTTTTTCTTAATTCCCGTTTTTGAAGATACACCTGCAGTGTTTGGTAATTTCCCGGAGATCCAATGATCCGTTTCCTTTGATTTTTGGACAGCAACTTCCTAACACCTAGGCCCTTCAGATCCAACGGTTGAATCTCCGAGATCAGCTCCAGAGACTCAGGAATCGTCGCCTCTGTTTGCTGCTGGAAATCAATAACGTTTTTGGTGATATTCTTCTTTGTCTTTGCTTATTTGATTCCATATGCTTGATGTGATTTAGTTCCAAGTATATGATGATTATTGTATGCCTCTAGTACATCTAGAGAAGATTTTTGTATTGCTCAAATATTGGTGATAGTGGATTTGAAGCGGCTCTAGTAGTCCCGTGGTTTTACTCTCCTTTCTTGAGAGGTTTCCATGCTAAAATTCCGGTGTCGTTATTGGTTGATTACTTATAGTTTTGGGTTGATTATATTGATCATATAACTTGCATTGGGGCTGTTTTGTTGCAAGTAAAAATTTCCTATTTGTTTGCATCCTAAAAGGTCCATTCAAGACGGGAATAGTTTAGTCAAACGAAATATTATTCCGCATTGTTGTTTACCGTTGTGGCTGCGTTTTTCCCATCAGATTGGTATCAGAGCGTGGTTCTTGTTATTAGGTTACTTGTTTGAACAATGGAAGCTAATACAAATAAGATTGTAAATTTGAATGGTTTTAATTATCAAGTTTGGAGAGGCAAGATGGAAGACCTTCTTTATGTGAAGGATTATTACATGTCTGTGTTTAATACTGAAAAACCCGATGATAAAACAGATGCAGAGTGAAATATTTTGCATAGAAAAATTTGTGGGTATATTCGACAATGGGTTGATGATAATGTTTTGAACCATATTAGCGCGGAAACTCATGCTCATACTTTGTGGAACAAGCTTAAGCAGTTGTATGCTCGGAAGACCGGGAACAATAAATTGTTCCTGATTAAACAGTTGATTGGCTTGAAGTACCATGATGGAAATCCTATTAGTGATCATTTGAATTCTTTCTAGGGAATTATTAATCAGCTTGCAGGAATGGGTATCAAGTTTGAAGATGAGTTACAAGGTTTATGGCTCCTTAGCATTTTACCGGATTCTTGGGAAATTTTTAGAACATCCTTGTCCAACTCTGCACCAGTGGTATTATCACCATGGAATTGGCTAAAGGCGGTGTTTTAAATGAAGAGATGAGAAGAAAGTCACAAGGTTCCTCTTCACATTCAGATGTCTTGGTCACAGAAAGCAGGGGGAGAAGTCAAAGTAGAAGTCCAAATAACAAAGGGAAGCATCACAGTAAATCTAAAGGAAAGTTTGTTGACTATGAGTGCAATCATTGTGGTAGAAAAGGGCACACAATACGATTCTGTAGACAATTGAAAAGGGAGAACAAGAAGGCAAATTACAATAATAAAAAGAACAACCAAAAGAAAGATGATGGTAGTAATGATACTGCTAAAGTTAACACTGCTACCGAAGAGTTCTTTATTTGTTGTGATTATGATATGGTCAATTTTGCACATGATGATTCGAGTTGGGTTGTTGACAGTGGTGCTACTTGTCATGTGACATCACAAAGGGATTTTTACACATCTTACACTCCTAGTGATTTTGGGAATGTTAAGATGGGTAATAATGGGTTATTAAAGATTGTTGGAGTCGGAGATATTTGTTTGAAGTTTGAGACTGGGATGGAGTTGGTTTTACACAATGTAAAACATGTTCCAGATATTAGACTTAGTTTGATCTCTGTTGGCTTACTTGATGATGACGGTTACCATAGTACCTTTGGTGGTGGCATTTGAAAACTCACTCGTGGTTCTTTGATTGTGGCAAGAGGTGAAAGAAGCTCAAAGTTATACATGACACACCCGAAGATCTCCAAAGAATCGATCCATGCATCGATACATTGTGACATGACCGATTTGTGGCATAAGAGACTTGGTCACATGAGTGAAAAGGGGATGTCTTTGTTGTTGAAGAAAAATGTGTTGACCAGTGTGCATGATATGAATTTGAAGAGATGTTCTCATTGTCTGGCAGGTAAGCAAAATAGAGTTTCCTTTAAGAGTCATCCTCCTTCCAAGAAGGAGAATATACTTGATCTGGTACATTCCGATGTATGTGGTCCCATGAAGACTAGGACACTTGGGGGTTGCTTGTATTTTGTCACATTCATCGATGACTATTCAAGGAAGGTATGGGTTTATACTTTGAAGACTAAAGATCAAGTATTGGATGTGTTTAAGCAGTTTCATGCCTTGGTTGAGAGACAAACTGGGAAGAAATTGAAGTGTGTTCGGACAGATAATGGCGGTGAATACATTGGTCCTTTTGATGCTTATTGTAGAGAGTAAGGTATTCGGCACCAAAAGACTCCTCCAAAGACACCACAGTTGAACGGTTTAACAAAACGGATGAATAGAACATTGGGTGAAACAGTTAGATGTTTGCTTTCACATGCAGGATTACATGATTCTTTTTGGGGAGAAGCTTTGAATACAGCGGTACATGTTATTAATCTTACTCCCTGTGTTCCTTTGTCTTTTGATGTTCCTGACAGGGTTTGGAGTGGAAAAGATGTTTCGTATCGTCATTTATGAGTCTTTAGATGCAAGGCTTTTGTGCATATTCCCAAAGATGAAAGATCAAAGCTTGAAGTGAAAACCAAGCCGTGTATATTCCTTGGTTATGGCCAAGATAAATTCGGTTACATGTTATATGATCCAGTTCTGAAGAAACTCGTAAGGAATCGTGATGTTGTATTTGTTGAAGTTCAGAGTTTAAAAGATATTGAGAAGACAAAGATAGTTCCTCAATATACTGATGATCGTGTTGATTTGGATCCTGTTCCCCCTCAACATTTTGAGCAAATTAATGAAGATGTTCAGAATGATGAACAACATGGTACTAATGACAATGATGTTCCAGAGCAGTCAGAGTTGGATGAGGATCTTCATCAAGAGTTACTGGTACCTGATATACCACCATTTGTCCCACTTAGGCGGTCCATGAGAGATTGTCATCCTTTCATCCGTTATTCTGCTGATGAGTATGTTTTAGTCACTGATGGGGGAGAACCTGATTGTTATGCAGAAGCTATGGAAGATGATCATAAAAAAGAGTGGGTTGAAGCTATGCAAGATGAGATGAATTCCTTGCATGAAAACAATACCTTTAAGTTGGTGAAGTTGCCTAAAGGCAAAAGAGCTTTGAAGAACAAGTGGGTATACAAAGTGAAGACTGAAGAACATACCTCACGACCTAGGTACAAGGCCAGATTGGTTGTCAAAGGGTTCAGTCAAAGAAAGGGTATTGATTTTGATGAGATTTTCTCTTCAGTCGTGAAGATGGGTTCCATTCGGGTGATTCTTGGTTTGGCTTGCTAGCCTTGATCTTGAGGTTGAGCAAATGGATGTCAAGACAGCTTTTCCTTCATGGTGACTTGGACAAGGAAATCTATATGGAGCAACCTGAAGGTTTTCAGGTTAAAGGCAAAGAAGACTATGTGTGTAGGCTTCATAAAAGTCTTTATGGGTTAAAGCAAGCACCAAGACAATGGTACAAGAAATTTGAGTCAGTCATGGGTGAGCAAGGCTACCACTACTTCAGATCACTGTGTTTTCTTCCAGAGGTTTGGTGATGATGATTTCATAATTTTATTGCTTTATGTTGATGATATGTTGATTGTTGGCAAGAATGCAGAGAGAATTATTCAGCTGAAGAAACAATTGAACAAGTCTTTTGCTATGAAAGACTTGGGGCCGGCAAAACAGATTCTTGGCATTCGGATTACTAGAGATAGAGCTTCAAAGAAGTTGCATATGTCACAAGAGCAATACATTGAGAAGGTGCTTTGCAGAGTCAACATGGATAAAGCTAAAGTGGTTAGTTCGCCTCTAACTACCAACTTTAAGCTGGCCGATAGAGATTGCCCTTCTACTAAGAAGGAGATTGAAGAGATGGATAGAGTTCCATATGCATCGGCCGTTGGGAGTTTGATGTATGCCATGGTGTGTACAAGGCCAGATATTGCCCATGCAGTTGGTGTTGTTAGTCGGTTTCTGTCAAATTCGGGAAAGAAGCATTGGGAAGCAGTTAAGTGGATTTTCAGATATCTACGTGGTACTTCCACGTAGATATGATAGGAAACAAGGACAACATGAAATCCACTTTTGGATATTTGATGACTTTTACAGGGGGAGCTGTGTCATGGCAGTCACGACTGCAAAAGTGTGTTGCCTTGTCCACCACTGAGACTGAGTATATGGCAGCAACAGAAGCATGCAAAGAGTTATTGTGGCTGAAAAGATTTATACAAGAGCTTGGATTTATGCAAAAACGCTACATAGTTCTTTGTGATAATCAAAGTGTCATTCACCTTGCTAAGAATTCTATGTTTCACAAAAGAACAAAGCATATCGATGTGAGGTATCATTGGATTAGAGATGCACTTGAAGACAAATTGTTTGAACTTGAAAAAGTTCATACTGATGATAATGGTTCCGATATGTTGACTAAAGCTTTAGTAAGGGAGAAGTTGAAAATATGTTGCTCGATGCCGGGATGGCGAACTCTTCCTCATAGGCCAAAAAGGGGGAGATTTGTTGGGTTTTCTATTGGGTTTGTTAGCCCATGAGGAAAGCCCACTTATTTAGCCCATGTATATATATGTGGGACATGCCCTAATTTCACTAACACATAAAAAGGTTTTCAGCCACTAAGAGAGTAAGAGAGAGCAAGAAGCAAAAGAGGGTTTTTTTTCTTAATTCCCGTTTTTGAAGATACACCTGCAGTGTTTGGTAATTTCCCGGAGATCCAACGGTCCGTTTCCTTTGATTTTTAGACAGCAGCTTCCTAACACTTGGGCCCTTCAGATCCAATGGTTGAATCTCCGAGATCAGCTCCAGAGACTCAGGAATCGTCGCCTCTGTTTGCTGCTGGAAATCAAGAACGTTTTTGGTGATATTCTTCTTTGTCTTCGCTTATTTGATTCCATATGCTTGATTATTGTATGCCTCTAGTACATCTAGAGAAGATTTTTGTATTGCTCAAATATTAGTGATAGTGGATTTGAAGCGGCTCTAGTAGTCCCGTGGTTTTACTCTCCTTTCTTGAGAGGTTTCCACGCTAAAATTCTGGTGTCGTTATTGGTTGATTACTTATAGTTTTGGGTTGATTATATTGATCATATAACTTGCATTGGGGCTGTTTTGTTGCAAGTAAAAATATCCTATTTGTTTGCATCCTAAAAGGTTCATTCAAGACGGGAATAGTTTAGTCAAACGAAGTATTATTCCGCATTTTTGTTTACCGTTGTGGCTGCGTTTTTCCCATCACACACCTTATGACACCGCTAGGCCACATGCCCTTTGTTATAAGATATAGATATAGATCTATGCTTCCAAATGAGCTTTGCAAAGATAACATAAATAAAGCAAATCTTGAGTGTTTTCCTTTTCTCATTGGTTGTACTATTTCTGCTTTTCTTAACAACAAATTTACCAGTCAATAGCATCAGAGTATTATAAAACATAAAAGTCTAAAAATCATATGTGGAAATGGAAGCACCTCAAGGCTCAAACTCACTCGTCTCACAATACATACTTGAGACAATGTAATAGCGGTAAACTCATATTTGAAGCAAGGTCATAACAAATACATCAAGAAGTGGGCATTTGGTCTAGTGGTATGATTCTCGCTTTGGGTGCGAGAGGTCCCGAGTTCGATTCTCGGAATGCCCCCCTTCCTTTTTTCAACATATATATATATATATATATATATATATATATATATATATATATATATATATATATATATATATTGTTTAATATGATATTCTACATTTAATATAAAGTAAAGTCAACTATGGACGTGGGGAAGCAACTCTACCTCCTAAATAAAATATTAACTTGTGCTTGCAAATCTGAAAAGATTCATTATCAGTACTTTTGGACTCGTCAGCAATTACTTCTGCCTGATAATTATGCATTAAATATGAAAAGCATATGTAACTTCATTTACCAGAATAAGCAAATATGTAATGTAACTATTATACAGTAACACTATTCTTTCTTTGTGAAGATACTTTTAGGCACCAACTTACTTGGTAAAAATATAATATGCAACTGCCTACCAATAAATAGATATCTTTCTGCTACCACTTATTTATTTTTACTTCTATTATGTACTTACTGCATTTGTAATTTTGTATTATTAACTAGCTGCATAAAGTAAATGACTAAAAATTCAATGGTATCAAGTATCAAGAACAAGATGGGCATTTGGTGTAGTGGTATGATTCTCGCCTAGGGTGCGAGAGGTCCCGAGTTCAATTCTTGGAATGCCCCACACACACTTTACTCATTTTTCTATTTTAGGGTTAAATGTATGAAATAGCAACCTACTTTCATTTACTTGTGAAGTATAGCATCTTACTTTCGCTTATTTCTACCACCCCACGCAACAACAAACCCCAAACACATACATGAAATGTGAGCCCACAACTGATTGGTGGTGAAAAAAGAATGTTGGGTTAAATAAAGGCAGCAGAAAGCAGATACTATTACAGCAGTCTAGCTACTTCCACATAAAACAAAACTAGACTAGTTGTATATTAGTATAAGTATCTGTGCCCAGAACTTTGTAATCTTTCACTATTAGAATTAAGAAATAGATATGCTTCCAATTTCAAAATGAGCTTTGCAAAGATATGACATAAGCCAGCTTAGGAGTGGACAGCAAGTGAAAACCTTAACTCACACACTCACTCACTGTAGCCTCAAATCAAATTATGGTCACTCGGTTCCAGTAGCGAACTCTACATGAGAGTCATGTAGAAAACATAAATAAAAGTCCAAAAAACATATGTGGAAGTGGAAGCACCTCAAAGTTGACTAGTGTCACATATTTCAGACAATAAATGCCAATTCATGGGGAGAAATCTTGAAATGTTGCAGCTTCATGAAAAGCACATGAACTTCATTACCAGAATAAGCAAATATGTAATGTAACTATGCACTATTCTTTCTTTGTGAAGATGCTTTTAGGGACCAACATGGTGAAAATATGTAACTGCCTACCAGAATAAGATATCTTTATGCTAGTAATTATTTTACTTTTTTGTGTATGGCATTTTAATAAATGCATAAAGTATAAATTGTTATAAAAATGCAATAATAGTATCAATCAACAACAGAATGGGCATTTGGTCTAGTGGTATGATTCTCGCTTTGGGTGCGAGAGGTCCCGAGTTCGATTCTCGGAATGCCCCCTTAAATTCCCTTCCTTTTTCTTCAACATAATCAATTCATTTTTCATATATTTTTTAGCTCCACTACTTTACTTAATCTGATATTCTAGTATTAATATGAACCAAAGACAACTCTAATGCTTTTCAAAACAGAGTGGATAGTATATCATATTATCATGTTGTTGTAGATCTGACAAAATTCTTATCAAATTAACTCTCAACTCATGGGTACGGCTGGGCAGTTTCTACTTTTTAATTACATTCATAAAAAAAAACTTGTGTGTACTGTTTAATATATATATATATATATATATATATATATAGTGAATCCTGTGTAGGGGTGGGTGTTGCCTCTCTTCTATCTTTTGTTCAGTGTGTTGAGAAATTTGTCCAAATCAACCACAAGAAATCAGAAAAAAAAAAATAATGTTTAAGCATATGAGTTGTTTTTAATAGCAAATCAAAGTTGACTTAAAAAAAAAAAACAGAGAACGCAATGGGAGGAGTTTGTAATTGAATAGTTTTAAGAATTGAGATCAAATTTTCACTCCCACAAGGGGACACCACCAATGGGGAATAGAAAGAGGGAGTAAGGGAAAAAAAAGTTGATACTAGCAATGTACTTTCATTTATATATGTATTATAGCATCCTACTTTCATTTATTTCTATTAAGCCTGCAATAGTTTATTAATCTTATATGTGCAAAAGGTTATTTTCGACAGAACAAACTAATACAAAAGGTTATTTCCTGCAATATGTAAGGACAGAAGGACCATTTCAGTCATTTTCTATTACATGGGGTCCATTTCTACAATTTTGTTTCAAACGAGTATTATACATGGGCCATTTCTATAACTTTACTATTACACATGGACCATTTCTGTAATTTTTACATTACTGCTATAACACAGAGACCATTTCTGTAATTTTACTATTACATAGGAACCATTTCTGTAATTCTACAAATTAAAAATACAGGGACTATTTCTGTAATATTTGCATTTTGCCGACATAGGGACCATTTCTATAATTTTACTATTACAAAGGGACCATTTATACAATTCTGCAAACTAAAAAAAAAAATACTATTGATTGATGTGACATTAGAAACAGTAGAACACAACATGAATAGCAAATCAAAGATAACTTGAAAAAAAAAAAAGCAGAGAAAAGTGGGAGGAGTTTGAAATTGAATAGTTTTGGGTAATGGAAGGAAGAGTTGATAAGCTGAGATTAGTTGAGAATTCAGATCACAAGACCACAAGGGAAGGTTAGATGTAGACAGGCATATCTCCACCACCACCTTCAGAGGGTAAAGAGATTAATTCCAAAGATGACCTCCAGCCTACATATGAATATGCAAAGCACACAATGGGGAATAGAAAGGAAAAAGAGAGTTGATTCTAGCAATAGAGCTGAAAATAAGTAGTTAGATATTGTATTAAAGCACAAACGTATCAAAAATGAAAGAAACTAAGACCTATAGTACTCCACTACCCTGATATTAAGCATCCACTCCCTCCTATCTGAGTTTGATGTTGGCATCATGGGTTACTGTTTACCCATATTCACTGGTCTTCCATACTTGAGACAATGTGATGTAAGCAAATGAATATTTCAACTAATAAGGTGATATGCAACAAAAGAGTCACACTCAAGCAAGTGGGCATTTGGTCTAGTGGTATGATTCTCGCTTTGGGTGCGAGAGGTCCCGAGTTCGATTCTCGGAATGCCCCTTTTTTATTTTACAAAATCAAAACATTTTATAATAAAAAAATTCAAGTGCCAATATTTTGTTTGATGTCATATTCTACTACTGATATAAAGTAAAGTCAACTAAGGACATGGGGAAATAACTCTACCTCCTAAATAAATAAGACATTTTCTAATATAAGAAGCATGAATTAAGGGAAAGTGTTTCTTATATGTGTCTTTAGGGCACATATTAAAAAATCCCAATAAAATATTATATTATATGCACAACAAATTAACATGTGCTTGCAGATCTAATTAAGATTCTTTATCAGTAAATTGAACTCATCAGCAATTACTTCTGCCTGACAATTATCCATTAATTATGAAAAGCATATGTAGCTTCATTACCAGAATAAGCAAATATGTAATGTAAATATACAATATTCTTTATCAAGATGCTTTTAGGCACCAACTTACTTGGTGAAAATATAATATGCAACTGCCTACCAATAAATAGATATATTTCTGCTACCACTTATTTGTTTTTATTTCTATTATGTACTCGCAGCATTTATATAACTATTAACTAACTGCATAAAGTATAATACTATAAATGCAATAGTTACATCAACTGGGCATTTGGTCTAGTGGTATGATTCTCGCTTAGGGTGCGAGAGGTCCCGAGTTCAATTCTCGGAATGCCCCACACCTTTTAACTTTTTTTTTTCTTTTTTAAGTTTATATGTCATTATATGTTTCCTTCCAGCATCACCATTTTCTTTGTTGAATACTTGTTTCTCTGTAGCAGTGCCAGTGAACCCCTTCTACTCATCAAATCTATACCACTTGTGTTTTCCTGCTTCAATAATTACTTTAAGTAATGGGTTAATATCACTATACTATATGCCCATAACCTCTCACTCTTACACTCATTTGGTACTCCCTAATCATATTTTGTCAAAAATACCATTTTTTACAACTTGAAGGGGTAAGCCAGTTCCCTAGACGATGTGTCAAGCCATGTCACATTTTCGTTCATACTTTTAGCCACGTGTAATAATCAACATGGAAAAAAAAAAGTCTGTTTTGGGAATAAGATCTGAAACCTATGCTTGGATTCTATAGTTTTGAAAGGAACTTGAAGTTGAGTTCCATTGGAACCTATGTTTGGATTAGGTTTCACTGAACCAAGGAAATCTTGCAAAGAAGTTTGGCATTGAGGTTAGTGTTGGTCAGCGTGGGAAGGCCAAAAAACATGTTTTGAGTCTCATTGAAGGTAGCGTAATAGAACACCATGCTAGACTTTGGTCATACGTTGAGGAGATTAGAAGACCAAACCAGGGTTCACATATATGTTTTAGATCTCACAAATCACAATATTCTTTGTCCAAAAACTCAAATCATGGTTATCAATGCTTTTCTTTGTGCTCCAAGTCCAAATTGGTCAGTCGCATAGAATAGCTGATCTAAAAAGGACATTATAGAATGATCAATTGAGCATATCTGGTTCATCGATGTGATCATATCACTCAATTGAGCATAATTTTTTTTTTGGAATTCTAATTGTCTAAATTTTTATAAAGAACTTCTACATTGGGGGTGAATTCTGAGAGGTCTCTCCTTTTACGTATTAAACTTGTTTGGGGCAACATTCAAAAACCCTAATCATGCGACTAGTTATCGGAATAACTTCAAACTTGAGAATAACTGATTCGATTTTTTTTCTATAATTTTATCCACACAGAATAATACGAGTAACAGGAAACGGAAACCTGAAACATGAAAAGCAATTGATTCTAACCTTTTATAGCGAGCTGTTTGGTTGTAGCCGGAATAAGATAGGGATGGAGAGCAGCAAAACGGCTTCCAACGACAAATTCTGAAAAAAGTTTGATTGAAAGGCAAAACTGGAACATAATTTTCGAGGAAGATGAAAATCAAAAATAGAAAATTTCGAATAATCTACAAGAAAACGCGGCAAACGAGAAGGTTGAAAATAAAATTTGAGCGGCTTATTTCGAGGTATGTGAAGCGAAAAAAATCACTGCGTTTGCCGGGAGTCGAACCCGGGTCTATTGCTTGGAAGGCAATTATCCTAACCGTTGGACTACAAACGCTATACGACTGTTTTAAAAATGTTATGCTATATAAAACGAAAACACCTTTACGATTTCATAGCATTGCATGAATCAGTTCTTAATAAAATGATTTTTCCAACATTTAATATCTTCCTCTCAAAATAGCAACTTTCACCTAAAATTAGTAAATAAACTTAAGGATAAATGTTATTGTAGCTCGACGTATTCTTTCTTTTAGGTTTAAAATAAAAGGTCCCCACATTATTTTTTGGCATTTAGAAGCATAAAGTCTATGTTGACCTGTTAAAAAGAATATTAATCTTTTTTTTGTTTGGTTTTATAGGTAAAAAAAGTGAACTCTCTCTCTCTCTCTACATTGTAGGCCACACTCCCACTTTGGGGGTGTTTGACTTAGCTTTTTACAGCCAAAAGTCCTTTTTGGAAAAGAAAAAAAAGCAAAAGATGTTTGGCAAACTAATTTTAGAAGCTACTTTTACATAAGGAAAATGAACTTTTTGGAAAAGTCAGGAAATCCTGACTTTTTGTAACTTTTCCAAAAAGGAGTTTTGGGGTTTGAAAAGTTAAGCCAAACACCCCCTTTGTCTTCTTCGGAAAATTCTAAAGTTTCAAGACATCAACAACCTTAAGCATGTGTGTTCTCCGACCACCCCACCATCTTTGTAGCCAACCATCACAATCTCCCCTGGTACTACCATCTGCATTTTCCAATTACTTCTTTATTTTTCACCCCCACCAAGATATTTCTAACCCTTTTGATTCTTCTATAAATCCATTTCTCCTTCCTTTTTTGACCATCTCGTTCCTCACCTCTAAATCATCTTCTCATTCATATTCAATGCAATTCTTTGCACCGATTTATTAAGTGACGATTCCACATAGAAAACAAGAGATTGAAAAAAAAAAGATAGAGGATAAACTGAATGCAAATTTTAGCTTCGATTGTCAAAATCAAAATGACTCCTTTTACCAATGGTTGCAACATTAGTAAAAATAGAGGGAAAAAAAAGGGACTTCCCTTGTTTGTGTACTCATTGGAAACCAACAAAAATGTAACAGAATGTGAGAATGTGTTGTGTGGTTGTTAGAGTTTGAAGACGGTGAAAAGGGTCATATTTTACCCAAATAAAAAGATAACTTTCACACCTAGTGTATTGATATATCGTTTCATTGCAATTCAACGTCCTCGTTTTGTTGGTCGTTGGTGGAGTCTACGAAATCAAAAATGATGATATCAGATGAACATGAAATCTCTAATGGATGTCGTCGTCAAGTCAGTGGATGAGTCAGCGGTTGAGGTCACCGGAAGCAGGTTACTGCCATTGAAGAGGATAATAAGCTTGAGTAGAAATTCTTTAGCGATTTTGCCGTCATCTAGATTTAATTGTATTTCAAAGTTGAATTTTATGTTTTTCTTTTAATCCAATCCATCTTCTTCTGTCATGCTACGAATTGTTGTCGATGATGAAGGTAGGAAATGGTTTTTCGATCATATGATCATCAAAATGTCAAAGGAAATAGTTCTATTGAATTATAGTAGTCGTATGAAGGGAAAAAACTACACACCAAGTGTTTAAGTATTTGTCAATAAGATAATAAGAGTGATGACATGGCATATATTGTGTTATTCACTGGTATACTTGTATAAGATCACTTATATAGTACAAGGTGTTATTCACTTGTACAGTACAAGATCTAATGCATTTATGTGGGTTGAATGATTCAGAGTACAAGGATCAACGAGAAGCTTAAGAACCAAGTTGTAAACAACAGTAACATCCAATTAGGTAGCCACATCATTGATGAGTAATCAGCTAAATCTAAGAAAATGGGTATGTGGTAATGGTAATCAGATATAATAGGTAATAATGACCAAATAAGCAGGTCAATATCGATATTATACTCCTAAAAAGCAAGAAATTAATGACCAAATAAGCAGGTCAATATCGACGTTATACCCCTAAAAAGCAATAAATTGAGTTCAAGGACCATTTAAATCAAAATCAAAAAGTTAGTTGGACTACAATAACATTTACCGTAAACTTAAAGCAAGCGGAACTATCCAAATCCAATACTTGCAAGTTGCAACAAAGAAACCAAAAAAAAATCAATATAAGATAGAGAAAGTAAATATTAATCTTGCAATCAATGATCTACAAACAGTTATTAATTTACAACGTTAGATGTTTTTTCTGTAAGTTTATAACAATAAAATTCAAATTAATATGTAATATGATTTGAAAATATTAAAAATAAATTATCACTAAAATTTAGTTAAAAGTTAAAACACCATCCTCTGTAACAAATATTCTTACAGCTAGTTATATTATTTTAAATATTTAATATCATATAATTAATTTAAAACACGTATCTAATTATCTAAACATCATAAATCATAGATTAATATACTATTACATAAATAAAAAAACAACCATTTCAAACTCGTTTACATCATTTCAAATATAACCTACACTAAATTACATATTCTCAGCTTAGCATGGTTGAATACTTACAAATACAAAAATATAATAATAAAGACTTGAATTCAAAATTTTCGATATTAAAAAAAATAATAAAAAAACTCATTATACAGCTCAACTGTTAACATTTTTTGTTTTTGTTTTGTTAGTGTATGAATTACTTCTAACAATATTTAAGGAAAGTCAAAAGTCAAAAGTCAAAAGTCAAAAGGAGAGGATGCGCTCCTATATCTTTGAGATGGTCCTCTAAAGGATTGTGAACTTGTTGAAGGGTAAAAATGTAAGCACGCTTGTAATGCTTAAAAATCTTTACCATAAACTTTGTCCAAGAGCAAAGTTTATCAACTGAATAAAGCTATTTTTTTTTAAATTAAAAGTGAGTTGTATAAAATAGGAAGAATTTTATATATGCCATTTTTAAACATCAAAATATAATATTTATCCAACTTAATTTCTAAATATCATAATTACCCTTTATAAAATTTCAAAATATCATATATATCATTTTTAAACATCAAAATATCTTATATGTACTTTTTAAACATCAAAATATCTTACATGTACTTTTTAAACATCAAAATATTAATGATAATATATCTAAAATATCTTCAATCTACAACATAATAATAATCAACAACAACAAAAACTAAACAATCAAAATATACATTCCATAAAGAAAGTTGAAGATGAATATTTTTGTTTGTCAAGAGGGCATCATTCCAATAATTTAGAAGTTCATATTTCATTATCATAGACTTAAGGATATTATGATTAAAATTTTTAATTATTATAATGATTCTAAGGTATAAAAAATAATTATAAATCATGTTTTAGGTCTTAAGTAGTATTAAATCATGCTTTAAGTTATTGTAACCGCTTTTATTTAATATGAAGTGTTTGTCGTTAAAAAAAATATGTCATATTAATTAAATAAAAAAATGTTTGTGTAATATTAAAAAAAAAAATATATTATTTAATATTAAATAAAAATGTTTATTTATTAAAATAAAATAATTAAATTAAATTACAAAAAAAATAGAAAAAATATATTTTATATAGTATTAAATAAAAAATGTTTGTTTATTAAAATAAAATAATTAAATTAAATTCGAGAAAAGAAAATAAAAGAAATAAAGTATTAAAAGTGTTATATTCCTTACCAAATGTTAAGTTTAGGTGTTAAAAAAAAAAAAAAAAAAATTGGCAATCAAAAAACTAACGAAGTTCTAGAAGTGTAACACTTTCCATTTAGCTTTATTACACCCATGGCTTAAAACTATAGTCCAGGGGTATTTTTTAAATAAGTCAAAGCGAAAGTAGACTTTGACTTCGTTCTACACACATTGGTTTACACGTTTCCCCATTGACAAATTGGTATCAGAAAGGTGGAGGGATTTTTCGATAAATGGAGCCGTTTTGTAAGAGTTCTTGGGTGTGTGTATTGGGTACGGTTTTCACAAGGTATTCCGTATTCTCAATGCAGCAGTAACATGTTCTAATCTAATTACAGAATACAGATTACAGATTACAACAATCATGGATCATGGGATGCGATTCTGGGAAGTCTTCCGAAATCCAGGTATCAAAGGAAAATTCAAGTCCTGGTTGTTTGAATTGATTTGTCATTGGTTCTGGGTTGTGAATGGTAAACGGGATCCCTTTACAAATGAATTACGTCCGCATCTTATCTTGCACACAAGGTGTTTGATAGAAGTCCTCAAAGAAATATGAGGAATAATTGGCATCTAAAATCAAAAAAAAAAAAAACATAAAGGACGATGTCTTGATGAGTGAGTATTTACCATCTCTCAAAATGGTGCTATATAATATGTAAGGCAACTGGATGAGAAACTAAAAAATATATTATATATGCAAGTAAAGTAACAACTCACCAATGCTTAAAATCTTTAAGCCCCAGGTCCTCAAATGTCTTATACTTTTTGGGTAGAATAGAAACTGGAAGATGAGTGAAGTGTTATATCAGTATCTGCTCAGAATATGCAATCTTTCACTGTTAGAAATGGATATGCTGATATGCATTTTGCTTTTGCAAAGGTAATATAAACAAAGATTGATTCACACACTGTAGCCTGTAGCCTTGAATTCTGGTGACCCATACACTTAAGGTATAAAACATAAAACTCTAAACTTCATGTGAAAGAACCATAAATCTCACTTCACTGGTTGTCACTCACATACTTTGGACAATGTAATGTCAGTAAACTCATATTCAAGCAAGTGGGCATTTGGTCTAGTGGTATGATTCTCGCTTTGGGTGCGAGAGGTCCCGAGTTCGATTCTCGGAATGCCCCTTTTTTCAACATATTTTATATATAAAATGAATAGAATTAAGTGCCAATATTTTGTTTAATATGATAATGTTCATCTCTTGTAAAGTAAAGTCAATTAAGGACATGGAGAAATAACTCTGCCTCCTAAATTAAATGTTATATTATATTATATGCCCAAGCCAAACAAACATGTGCTTGCAGATCTGAAAAGATTCTATATCAGTAAATTGTACTCATCTGCATTTACTTCAGCCTGATAATTATGCATTAACTATAAAAAGACGCAACTTCATAAAAAGCATATGTAACTTCATTTACCAGAGTAAGCAAATATGTAATGTAAATATACAGAATAGATGTTTTTTGGCACCAACGCACTTGGTGAAAATATAATATGCAGCTGCCTACCAGAATAAGATATCTTTCTGCTACCACTTATTTTTATTTCTGTTATGTACTTACTGCATCTATATAATTAACTCACTGCAGAAAGTAAATGACTATAAATGCAGTACACTAAACAAAAATGGGCATTTGGTCTAGTGGTATGATTCTCGCTTAGGGTGCGAGAGGTCCCGAGTTCAATTCTCGGAATGCCCCACACCTTTTTAACTTTTTTTATTTTACTTTATTATTATTTTTTCACTGCCTTCTCTATAGTGTTTCTTTTTTTTTGAAACGGCAAACTATCTACTCCTAATCTAATCCTAAACATTACCTATGTCTCGTAGTGAGACTTGAACCCATAACCTCTCATTTGAGAGAGTCATTCCTTACCGCTAGGCCAAAATTCAAAAGAAGACGATAATTAACATATCTTTGATTTATTATAAGAAAGTCAAAGTTGACATACATAAAATGATAAAAGCATGGAATGTCAGGTGTAAGCCTGTAATCTACCCTCACATCTATTCTGACCATATAATAGCTTGCAACAATGCATTTACTTTTGGCAACAACACAATGAACATGGTGACAAAGCAAAGACACTTCCAAGTCCTTACAAAAAACCTTCATATCATTATCATATCATAACTAACAAACACAATACAACTCAAAAGTGTAAAAAACCAGCAATACTTCATGTATTTATCACACAAACAAAAATAAAAATACAAACCTAAAAGTAACCAACAGGGCATTTGGTCTAGTGGCATGATTCTCGCTTTGGGTGCGAGAGGTCCCGAGTTCGATTCTCGGAATGCCCCAATCTTTTTCCTCAACAAAATCAACTCATTCTATATAAAATAATTTGTTTAATTTGATATAAACATAAAGTCAACTAAGGACTTTGGAAAAAAAAAAAAAAAAAACTGCCTACTAATTAAGAATGTGAAACGCTGCTCTTTGTCAAGAAATTCCACTTCCACTCACTGCCAGATACTTTTGCAAATATGCAGAAACCATAAAGATCTTTCTCAAGATATTTAGACCACATCATGGGTATTATCCTACTTTCAACCCAGGCCTATCTTACTCTCATTACACAGCCTCCAATGCCTTTTCTACTATATGTTGATGCCTTCAGCACTAGAATAATTTATGGAAACACTAACTAACTTCATTTTATAAGTTATTATTTAATGTACCATGTTATGCATTACATACCTATATTTGAATGCTTGTACATTATTTGTTAAGTTATGGAGCTTGATCTTCCCTTTGACCTCATTGTCGTTGCTATGGTGCTTGATGACAAGGTATGTCATGCTTGGGTGACATATCGGGTTTGTGGGCCCGGATCAAAGGTTGTTTATAAATGGGGTCAAAGGGTTTTAGTATACACGGGAGTAGATAAGACATGTTATGTAGAATCTGACTTACTGTAATAAATTTGACCTTATAGGTCAGGTCGAGCGTTCAGAGGAGCAAATACCTTCTGAACTTGAGTGACATGTTTACATATGATATTCACAATCACCCAAATACAAAAGCATCCTAATTATGCGACTAAAGGAGTATCAAACATAGAATTCAACATAGTTATCAGAATAAATTTATCAAATTCACAACCCCCGAACAATTTAAAACTTGAAAATAATCTTTCAATTTCAAGCATAATTTTATCGACGGAGAATGATGAAAGTAAAGCAATTCAAATGTAGCAGAAAATCGAAACCTCATACATGAAAAGGGACTGATTCTAACCGGATTAAGAGAAGGAGGAAGAACCACATTCTGCAGGAAGTCCGTGAAACCAAATGGAAATGCAGCAATGGAACATGATTTTTCGAGGAAGACGAGAAACAAAAAATGGAATCGCAGTTTTGGGGGAAATTTGGAATTATCGCGGCAAACGAGAAGGTTCAAATTTGAATTTTAGCGGCTTATTTTATGATTTATTTGAACATTTATATAAAATAAAGAAACAAAATCTAAAATTGCGTTTGCCGGGAGTCGAACCCGGGTCTATTGCTTGGAAGGCAATTATCCTAACCGTTGGACTACAAACGCCAGATACTGTTATTTAATATTCATTTCCGGGAAATTATTGTTAGATCACTCTTTAGGATGGGATACTTGAATGATAGAACAAATATTTTTCCTAACATTTGAATAATTTTTTTGAAATATAACTTTTCAATAAGTATGTTGAATTGTGCCTAAATATAACAGCTTAGCACAACATAGTTAGTAACTTAATATAACAGTTTACATATAATTTCTAGTTTAAAGTATTCAACAATAAATCTTAATGTAAAACATCTAACTATAACTAAACAATAACTAGTTAGAAATATTTTCATATGGATTATCATATATTCATTGCTTAACTAGTTAGAAATATTTTCATATAGATTATCATATATTCATTTCTTAAGACCTTATTTGTGTTCCATTCATGATTTATTTCATACTTATTTACTTTTGTTTTTGGACTGGATATTCTTTTCATTCCCACTAATAATTAATTGTAAAAAATGAATTTTTCTATAAAATTGTGGGTTATAAAGCAAACAATCAATATGTAACTTTCCAAAATTCAGAGTAAAATTTTCATTTTTAAAACAATAAGTCATATAAATAAGTTGTTCCAAAACCAATCAAAGTGATTACATCATGTAAACATTAAAGTAAAAATCATAAGTAGTAAATGCGGAAACTCTGAGGGATGCAGTGCAGTAATGTTGTGTCCTTACATTTAGAACCAGAAGTACCTGAAACCATAACCATAAAACCGTAAGCAAAAAGCTTAGTGAGTTCCCCAAAACACCACATGTCATAGTCTTGTCATTATGTCATAAGTCGTATCATGGTCTTTCCTTGCCATGCCGAGGGCCAAAACCCTGGGTTTTATAGACAAGTGTCAGGAGCTACCTCCTGGTCTTCCATGTAAGTATCACAAAGATAACTAACATACTACATATAATTGTTAGCGTATGGTCCCTGGTCTTGAATACAATTTGTCGAGAGCCACCTCCAAGTCTTTCATACAAATGTCATGGACCAACCACTAGTCTTCCTATATAACATAAATTCCAAGTATAGTAATGAGACTCACCTGAATCGCAATGTTGATTAAAACCCTATGTAATGTCGCACTGATCACAACCAATAACTCCCACCACCAAAATATGGGTGTTAAACACCTCCTAACAATCTACACAAGGAAAACCCTAAGTCGACCTTCTAAAAATAAAGATTCACCAAAAGTCAAACCATGCTAAAAGTCAACAACCAAAGTCAAGAGCCAAAGTTGACTTTAGCCAACCGTTACGTCGTAGCCTTCCTTGGCCACACTGTGGCCTACAACCAGCCAGACATACGGGAAATTCCCAGTCGCCATGTCATGGCAACGTCGTAGGCACTGGGTTTCTAGAAGCTTAATGGATTAAGCTGTTTTCTTTGATTCCAAGAGCTCCAAAGCTCATATTTGGTCCATACTTTGGTCTAAATGGATAAAGTTTCAAACTTTATCCATTAAGACACCTAAATAGATCAATATCTTAAACCCTAGGTCCAAATAAAGCCAAAATCCATAATGACTTAACCATTAAGTCTTCAATCTGAAAAAGTCCTTAACCCAACCACTCCATAAGGGTTTATAACACCAAATCTATCATAAAGGTGGAAACTTTATAGACATATACGTCCAATACATGTTTAAGATCCATTTTGGTCAAAAATTGAGCTTTAAAGACCAAAACTTAAGCAAATGACAAGAACTTCTACCAAATACTATATTCACAACCTACGATGCTCTAGGGTCTCAGGAGAGTCATAAAGTTGCCAAATTTATGAGTTCCTTCCCTCCGAACTTGCTCAAACATGAGGAACATGGGATAATATTCAAGATCTAACCACCAAAAGTCATAAGGCAAGGAACTTGGACACTTACAAAGGTCTAAAGATGCCCAAAAGAGATCTATACTTCAGCTAAGAAGCACTATAATATTTTTCAATACTTCTTATTTCTTTACAAGCAACCAAAGTCTCCAAAGTGGACTGACCACACACAAGGAATAATTCGGGTTAGGGGTTTTGAAACTTGAGGGTGATGGAGGCTGATAAGGAACCCTAAAAATGAGTTAGAGGGGTTTAAATATGAAGGGAATTCTAAAAGAGTCATGGGCTTAGGCATGAACAAATGCAACGTCGTGGCCTTCCTTGGCCACGCTGTGATGGTCCAAAAATCACGCGATCAAAATAATTATTGTCACGTCATGGCAAAGAGCTTCCTCCAAAACTCCATCTTCGGTCCTTGATACAAGTAAGCTTGACCAATCTGGAACACGGGTGTCACACAATATCACACATTGTTTTATAAAATATTAAGTAGTCTTTTGCGTTCAATTTGGAATCTTCTTGCTTTTAAAACATTTTAGACATGGAACATGTCCAAGTGATGGCGAGCATGATTGGCATTCATTTGTTAGTTAAATCAAATTGGCACTAAAATTTGCTACTTAGTGTCTTATATTACGATATAGATATTATAATTTCGTAAATGTTAATATATGCAACATCATGAAAGTACTAAAAATTTCTATAAAGGGAAAGTATTTTGAAATCTCCATAATAAATCCCCAAAAGGATGGATATCATGAACCTACATGCAACCTTTAAGGAACAATATCTCATGTACATTTCTTGTAGGGTAGACATCCTTAATTCCAAAGGGACCAAAGAAGCTCCCTTCTAGCGATATCCACACACAAGCAAGGTACGCACCGCCAAGTGTTGGATTTTAGACTTGATATTTAAACAATCTGATACTTAGTATTATGAACTAATAACGAATTATTTATTGTTGACAAACAAAGAGTAGACAGATAATATTTATAATTAAATATCCAAAATGTTTTCAGAAAAGCAAATGACTAACGGTTAATATTTAGGATTGAAGGTTGAGATATCACGAGATAATAAATTCAATTATTATTAAATATACAAAACGTTTTCACGGAATTAAGACCATATTTTTTTCCATTTGCCAACTCATTATCGGTGAACATGAAAAAGTGTTGTAACATTTGATTTTGTTGAGTTATGTTAGAGAGAGGCTAAATGTCACAACTAGAAATTTTGTGTCTTGTAATCACTACACTCAAGTAAAATGTAGAATCAAAAACTTAAGAGCATGTATGATGCTTACTCTATGACAACAAAATTTCAATCCAATACACCATACAAGTACTACAAATAGTCAACAAGCAATTGGAAACCCTAGAAGTTCTTGTTTAGGTCCATTTTGGACCAGGACTTCCTTATTGGACTCAATGGACCAATAAGCTTCCAATTTGACTATCATGGGCTTAGAACCTTTAAATGGGCTCTAATTGGACCCACTTTCATTTATTTCAACATTTTGGGCCATAATGGGCCTAGAATTAAACAAAATACCCTTATTGGACCATAACAAATATAATCAACCAAATTGGGCCATGAGGCACCCTAGGAGTCCAATGGGCCGAAAAACAATCAATATGGACCCATGATTTGGATTTAAGCACCAAAGGCCCAAGTCTCCATCTCTCCCCTCTATTTCTCGGCCCAACACAATAAAAAAAGAGATTAATTAGAATTAAACCTTGACACATCATTATTGCTCAAAGGATATCAAGGTTTAATACATCACATACATCTAGGGCATCTCATGTTCCCATGCAACTTCTCTTTCCCTCTCTATCTCTTCTTATGATCGGCCGAGAGCCAAACCACACACACACACAACATCAAAACTCTTCCAAACTCTCTCAAATATTCTCCTCCTTCCCACTCCAAAATCTCGAAATTTTGCTTGTGCATTAAGAGGATTTCAAGAAAATATCATCACTTCTTGGTAAGTTATATATATCCAAGGATTTTATAACTCTTTTCTCATGATTAGATCCCTTCTCTTAAACATTTGTGGTAATCATACTCTTAGAATCACCTCAAGTTCGAGATCATCATCAAGGTGTTACTAGGGCCGAAAATCACCTCACTTTCTTCCATTTCTTCTTCAAAACCGTGACCAACAAGAAAAGGTGAGCTTCATACCCCCTATTTTTTGGTTTTTATAAGTTTTGTGGGGGGGGGGAATACAATAAAATGTATAGATCTATGAGTATATGTATGCTTTGTATGGTTTCTATGTTTATTTACATGCTCATATGTGATTATGATGTTGAATCTAGTCCAAAAGAACTCAAAACCGAGATCTACCTTATGTTGAATGAAATAAGTATAAATCATATTATTTCATACAAATCAACTCTAGAAAAATAACCAAGTTGGTTAATATGAACTCCTTGGGCTAAAAACTCCATTTTTGGACTCAAAATGTTAAAAATATAAGGTTAAAGGGCCCAAAATGACAAAATACAAATTCTGATGGATGAAATGAGTCAAAACAGTTTCAACAATGTATTTTCTGGAAATATTCTCTTTTGAAGGATTAAATGTGAAATTTTAAGCATAATGGGCCAAAAATGAACTTTTCGGCCCAATAAAGCCCAAATTGCGAGATTTTCAAATTAGAGGG
Organism: Lactuca serriola; assembly: GCF_051521515.1. NCBI lineage: Eukaryota > Viridiplantae > Streptophyta > Magnoliopsida > Asterales > Asteraceae > Lactuca > Lactuca serriola. The sequence goes on from NC_136412.1 coordinate 251,636,097, forward strand.
GCTGAAACTGTATTTTTCTGTAAAACAGGGGACTACTAGCGCTCCAAGTCCATTTCAAGGGTTAAAAATGCTTTTCATATTTAAAAGGGACCAAAGATGCAAAAAATTTCTATTTTGGGCCAAAAGTGTAAAAACTGCGAAAATAAAGGTTTCAGCCGAGAAAAATGTCATTTTGAGGGACTAAAACTGTTTTTAAAATAATTTTGAGCTGAAAAATACCTTTTCTACAAGTTTTGATACTAAAGTGTCAAGAAAAATGGTTTAAGGACTAAAATAGAAATTCTTTTATACAAAGGGTCAAAAGTGTAAGTTTATCCAAAAGAAAGGGGCTGCAAAAAGTAAAAATCTAATGTTTTAAACAATAAATCCGACATGATGAAATACTAGTACCTCGACTATCGGCGAATTATAATACACCTTCAACACCAAAATCGTTATCAAACGAATTGATTCGGTCTCGAATCAATAACGAATCCGAAATTAATAACACGACGATACTTCAATACACACGCGGAAATTTCGGGAAGTCAATACACACGTGGGAATACACCAGACGTCGATACACCGTCTTTGGGCCAGAAAGTTTCAAATCGTGCTTGTTGGGCCTAGCTAGCCCAATGACATGATCTTTAGGCCCGAAGGAAACTCGCTTACATGTAGTTGGGTCTTATATGACCTAATTCCGTGTAAAAGGACTTTTACAGGCTTTGTGTTGTTGGGCCCCAAGGGTCCTCTGGTACTGCTAGTAAAGTCGAGAATTCACCAAATGCGAGTCGGGCTAAGGGCCCTTCGCATTCACGATAGCCTTGAACGACTTATGGAAATTCTGGGGGCTTCGCACCCTCTTTTCCTCCTCGGTTGTGGGGCTATGAGAAGTCCGGGTGATTGGATTAAGTGAATAGTGCGAACGACGCATAAGGGATCATTTGTATAGTTGTAAACTAGTCATTTTCATTAATGTGTGTTTACAACAATTCACAATCCATAATTAATCCAATGTCACCGGGACTCAACGAATACACACGTCGCAACGAAATAACAAAATATAAAACATTTGATTCAAAGTATTAGGAAAACATCGGGTTTTCCTAGGGTTTTTCAATTAATACACCTACGAGATGCATACCGATTTTTACAAATTGTACTTTTACATTTATAGAAACAAACAAGCATACTTACGGATCTTCACACTTTTTATACTATGCTCTTTTCAGAAAATATCGGATTTTCTGATGATTTTCAAAACAATACAAATCACTATATTTCAAACATTACTTATGAACTCACCAACATTTCATATGTTGACGTTTTTCAAAATACTTGTATTCTCAGGTAATAGGTAAATCGAAAAAGGAAAAATGTACTCAGTAACGTCTAGCTGTTGTTTTAATTAGTATCGAACAATTTACTTTTGGGCATGTAATATTATGGATCAATGTACCGAATGTAAACGCTACCAGTTGTAATATTTCAATGCTTGGTAATGTATGATGTTATGTTTCATGTATATTCATTGTGATGGTATTCAATTGAGTCACAATAGCCCTCGGACGTTTCCGCCGTCTGGTTCGGGGGTGTGACACTAAAAGTCTTGTTTATAATGTTATATATTTATGTGGGGATAAGCCAAGTAAACTCAAGGCGCGACAAGGTATATTCTTGACTATGTGGTATAATAAGGTTGTTTGGGTTAGATCTCGTTGTTTTTGTTTAATGAATTACTTTCCAAAAGTTAGGATTTAAAATTTTACTGTCTTCTTTTCCTTTCTCCGGTTTGTACTTTTGTTTTGTTTTTTCTTGGGGACAAGAAAGGTTTAAGATTGATGAGATTTGTTAGGTGCATTTAAAGCCCCCGTTTTGCACTTTTATTCCATATCCTCGCATTTCATTTAGGCTTAAAATCATGTATTTTACTTCTTTTCGGGACATTTCATGATATGTGTAACATCTTGATTTTCAGGTATTTTACATTTTGACCCTTGATATGAAAATTGTTTGCAAATTTGGTCCCAAAGGCATTATAATGAAAATTGGAGGTTGTATGTGTACGTTGAGCATACGTGGCCAGAGTCAAACCCTAATTTTTAGGGTTTGGACCCTATTTAAACATCCTTATTTCTTTGAAACCTCTTCATTCTTTAGCCTCCACATCCATATTCGACCCTAGCTAACCGTAATCCATTTTTGAGCATCCTTGAGCCATTAGTGTGTGTTTTGGTGTTCACAAAGGAAAGATTAAGGAAAGGAGAATATCTTGGAAGATTGGAGCAACCTTTTGATATGGAAGTTTTGCACCTTCCTACATCTCTAAAAAAGTATAAAGTTTATACCTTGAGGCTTATTTGGTTAGATCTATCTTGTATGATGTTATAATGTGTTTTTCTTCCCAATCAATGATGTTCTTGAGTATGGCATGCTCTAGACCCAAATGGATTGTCCTTCTAGATGTTTTGGAGTGTCTAAGGTCATAAAAATGCAATCTTGGTCATTGGTTTTCTTCCATGCATGGATTATAATGTCTTAATGAGTTAAGAAGTTAGGGTTTTTAGTATTGAGCACTTCCTAGCCACACGTATGCGATGGGAGCCCCGATCCTGGATCTTGAGTGTGCTAAGCGTACAAGATGAGTACGTTGGGCGTACTTAGCAGAGTCAACTTGGTTGACTTTTTGACTTTGACTAAAATTTGACTTAGGGGTATTTTGAATTGTAGTTGAGTTTGGTCATTTTTCAATGTATAGATGACCGGTAAAGCTGATATTTGGAGTAGTGTCATGTTTAACTACCTTTTTCAGACCGAGAGTGTAACGTCCCAAAAATTAAGACAAAAATTCATTTTAATTATAGAATAGTAAAACCATAATTCAAGATGTGTTCATAAAAGCATAATAGAATAAGAGTATGATCAAAACATCCAAATACATAATAGTCAAATATAATGCAGAACATTATGGTGTGTGTGATGCGATCACCCCGAGCTCTTCCCCTTTAATTTGGAGGTACCCAAAACATAAACTGAAAATCATAAGCATGAAGCTTAACGAGTTACCCAAAACACCACATACCATACATATCTAACATACAATGTGCCATTACCCAGCACCCATCGGGCCCCGCTCGACATCGAGCCCCGATCGGACCATAATTGTCAATATCATCAGACGGGCCCCACCCGAGCTCTCCCCCTTTAATTGACTTTTTTTTGTCATGTCTAACAAATAACTATTTTTTCTAAAAAAAATCCCATTATACCCTTTTTTTAATTTGTGTATGGTTGCTATAATAAGTCTGTTGGAAAATATTTTCAATAGTTGGCTCTTAGTTTTTATTTATCTACATAGTTTGAATTTTGCTATTTATCTTTACAACTTTTTAAGGTACTACTGTGCATGGTTTTATAATAAGTTTGACGTCTGTTGGAAAATCGTTTCAATAGTTGGCTCTTAGTTTTTATTTATCTACATAGTTTGAATTTTGTTGTTTATCTTTACAACATTTTAATGTACTACTATGCATGGTTGTTATAATAAGTCTGACGTCTGTTGGAAATTTTTTTCAATAGTTGGCTCTTAGTTTTTATTTATCTAAATAGAAGTTGTAATTCCCTTTTCAAGTTAAAAACTTTCTATTTGGTTTTTCTAATGCCCTTTAATTATCTTTACATAGTTAATTGAAAACTTTACATTTTTACTCTTGTGAACTATAGTTTGAAAGTATATTGTCATTTCATGTACAATACACATCTACTTGGACAATTTACATTCGGTGGTTTTTACAGTAACCATCATTGTCATACATTTACATGTGTGTACCATATGATATCCTATCACCTACCTTTTATTTGGTTTGTCTATATTTCACAAATTGCCAAAGGTTATGATATATATGGTTTTTGTTTACAAACTTTAGGTTTTTATAGTTATTGCTTTAGGAACTCGCAAATTAGTTAGTAGTAATATTAAATTATAGAAAAGATACAGAGTTTATAGGGCTAGCAAATTATTGTACATTTGTTTTTTAATTTTTTTATTCTTAATTTGGACCAATTAAATCACATATGTTAAATAAATAGCAACGTACTTTATCTAATGAATCCTAACATAAAGTAAAAGTTTTTTTTAGTGAAATCGATTCTTTTTACCTTTTTGGTCATTTTTACCTTTTTTTTCATATAATAGCATCTTACTTTTGTTTTTTGTTTTTTTTTTGTTTTTTCAGTTTTGGTATAGGGAAAAAATCTTACTAATGATGTCCATGTTTTAAATAAATTTAAAGAAATAGTTCTTGGTTAATTAAATAAATATAAAAAATGACCATTTTAGAGGTTTGGTCATTTTGTTAAATTTGAAAAACTTTATTCATTTTTAATTATTTTTGGAAAAATAACAATTTTAACATTTTTTTTGTCAATTTGACCATTTTGAGAATTTTTGTTCTATTTGATTATTTCGACATTTTAAAAAGTAACAAAAAAGAAAACTTATATTAATATGAAACACCAAAAAAAGAAAAAATAGAGGTTTTATTGTGGTTCCATTGATCATTTTGACTTTTTGGACAACATTGTCATTCTTACTAAAAACAAAAAGGTAAAGAGAGTGAATATGTTTATATAGAGTGAGGACACAGGAAAAGATTTACCCGTTTGATCGATCCATAACTTCTTCTTTATCTATAGACATCAATGGATGACAAAATTACAGTATATTTTTCTTGTGTTTCAACTCTCCACCTTCTTTTACTTGCATATGGACCATTTATGTTTACACATGGACCCTTACCGTATATGTTGTATCAAAAACAAAATAAAAAAGGATGACCAAATTGAAACCTAATTAATTGGGACAAATAGTTGAAGGGTATTTTGCGAATTTACTTAAAATTATCAAACCAAAATGTAAAGTTGCATAGGATAGAGAACACTTAGTACTGATAAGCCTCAGACTTTATTGATTCATAGCTAGAGGGCAAAATGGGCAAATGGGTGATATTTTCTTGGTTGTGTTGGACAAAAAATGATCTTTGTTGAACCTTTAAGTTTATTTTTTTAAATCAAATAAAGTTGTATTTACTTACCATCCATAGTTAAATGTTTTTTTACATTTATTAATTTTTTTTGTTCTATATAAAATTTTTAACTTACCTCCCATGGTTTTCACGGGTTATAACCTAGTAAACTAATAAACGCTATTATAAGCAAATTTCAAACATCTCCATTTTCAAAAACTCCTAAAATTGTTTTTGAGATTTCTCCCTAAAAAAGAATAAATACATTAAATAATTTAAAATTGTTATATTGTCTTAAATATTTATGGTAATTCTCGTCAGTTCAGAGATGTTTGCTAACGTCGAGCAGATATTTTTATTGTGTGCTGCATTGTCCATGAAGAAATTGCATATACTAATCAAATGAAAACTACTAATAAATAAAAAATGACATGGTTAACAAAATGGGCATTTGGTCTAGTGGTATGATTCTCGCTTAGGGTGCGAGAGGTCCCGAGTTCAATTCTCGGAATGCCCCCATATCTTGCATTTTTCTTGTATGGCAGCCATCAATTTTGAAACAGTTTTTGTGTTATCGTGCATTGCTTCATTATTAAAAGGAATAACATACAACTCTCATAAGAAACCTTAAATAACTGAGATTTACATTTCCCAGCTAAGATAGAACATGATCAAGAGACATTCCTTATTTCATGCAATCTATATATTATTGAAGAGCAATTGAAATAATACCGAAAAGCCTCCAATTCTCAATAAAATCTACATTCAAGGGGGCCAAAGATGGATTTCGGACACTTCGTAAGCTTTAGGTAGGGGTAGGCTATCCACGAGCTTAGTAGCCTTAGCTTAGCATAACTCCCACTTGGATAAAAAAACATTTGTCATGCTTTCGCTTGTTCATGAACTTTTCAGCTAATTGTACATGATTATGCCAATCTCCATAACAATATCAAATACTATTGTTTTATCAGCTAACTGTACATGATTAAGCCAATCTCCATAACAATATCAAATACTATTGTTTTATCACCTTGACAATAACTATAATTACTTTTTCTAGTGCAACTCATGTATATGTATACTCTCAGTTAATAATCAATGACCATTACCCACCATAACGGTTCCTTTCTTTATCTTTATAATATGACATTTAAAACCCATTTTGGTATATTTCAATTGGCAATTTTCGTGTTATTAAATACTTTAGTATGATGGGGATTAACTCGAGACCAATTGAGTCTAAAATCTGATATATTATGAGTTTGGGAGGTGCATGAGTACACACTCGCATAAATTGATTTGATCTTAGGAGCACAAGGTTCCGGGGCAATGCACTCGGTGGGGTTCCAAGGGGCATCGCCAATGGCGGAGCCTCTTAGGAGCAGGGAGTGCCATGATTTCCCCGATTATAAGGGCCAACCGTGCATTATAAAATTTTGAAATCATAAGTAGCACCAGTGTAACGAAATGCAAAGTTACCTTGAAACTGAGACGATTCGGAAACCACTTTTATGCACTTTGTCTAGTATTTATGGACTTGCAATTTATTTTTAAAGTTTATTAAAAAATTTCTGTTACATCAAGGATTATTTATGGGGGTTTGTTTAACTTTTACCTAAATAAATTGTTTCGGCCAAGACTTAAACCCTTATTCGATTATAGAATTTCAATGACATGCTAATCTTGCTATATGGTGTTTATTTTTATTTTTTGATAATTTAAGTGTCATTTAATACAATTAGCTGGTAAATTAGTTTTTTTTTTTGTATCTGATAAATTCTAACCATCGAAAAAAGAAATATAGCAAGTCAAGTAATAGAAAATTACTAAATTAAAAATATTAAAAATGAGAAGTTGGTTAATTGCAATTTTTAAATGAGGAAAAAAAACTCTGCTACATTTCTCCAAATTTTCTATTGCAATAAACAAGATACTTTAAAAACTTCTTATTAGAAACAACAAGAACGGGCATTTGGTCTAGTGGTATGATTCTCGCTTTGGGTGCGAGAGGTCCCGAGTTCGATTCTCGGAATGCCCCTTTTTTTTAAACAACTGTTTTCATTTCTTAAGTTCCTCAATCTGATGTTCTACTATCTGTACATTCTTTATTTTAACTTTTTACTAAGAAATATTATAATCATCCTGAAATAAATCATGTTTTTATGCATTTTAGTAATCATAAATTTCTAAACCTGAAGGTTCTTCTAACATGCTTCTTCTATATTCTAGCACTTTAGCAGCCATATGTAAAAGAAACAAAAAGGGATAAAAATATAACTACATTTGAGTAATCAAACCCAAAGAAAAACGAGTAGAATTCGTTTAGCAGATTCAACAATGAACCCACGTTTCAATCAGCAAAGCTTTTAGTCATTCAAAATCAACCAAAAGCAATGTACAATTTTGTAAAAATGAAAAAATTCCTTCTCAATATACAAAAAAATGTAACACATGTTAACAGCCTTTTAAAGATTATCTTTAATAAGTCTTCAATATACAAAAAAACGTAACACATAGTCTTTAACAACCTTTTATCTTTGATGAGTCTCAGATCTAAAGTCGGGGACCCACCATTCTTTAAACTTCTTAAATACAATAATCTCGATGGCTATTTATGATAGCATAATACAATCTGGTAATAGCAATTGCTTAGTTGATTACAAATCTATAAAAACAATCTCTTTACCCCAAGGGTGTGATGATGAGTTTACACATACAATAAGTGTTTTTTTCTTTTTCTTTTTTCAAAAAACCATTTCAAGAGCTCAGTCACTTTCAGTCGTCCATAAAAGGCGAGTTTCAAAACTTCTGAAGAATCAAATGTTATGGTTGTTTGAAATGGGGTCTTTTTCACTACTTCTTTTTTTTTTTTTTTTTTTTTTTAATTTATGTATCATTTGTTTATTAAGATTCTGTTTGACGCATTACAACTAACTTATTTAAAATTTATTTTTTTGGTTGTAAACCAAAAAATAGTTTATAAGCTTTCTAAAAAAGTTACTAGGAGTAGCTTTTCAACTAGCTTATAGAACTTTTTTAGAATTCTTCATGTTACACCCTTTACTAATTATAATAAACACACTTTTCTATACGATCTTATATGTCATTTTATACATTCCAGCTAGATTTTACCAAATATTAATTTTTAAAACCAATAAACCATATTTAAGGGAAAAAAACAAATTTAAAAAGACAAGTTAACTACTTACAAGTTATTATATTTAACTCGCAAATTAACTACTTGTACCACTACAAATTTGATATAATTTATTCGGTGATAGATATGTAAGGGTTTAATCACTTCAACAGATGATTCAATGATTTCACACACACACACACACTAATAATACAAACAAAAAACAAAGAATACAACATTTAACATGGTTCATATGATTAGAGTGATCACTCACATCCACGGGCGAACATGAGAAATTTTACTGATTATTGCCGAGTAACAATTTTGTTCCTAACGGCTATAGGTCAAAAGGGTGAATCAAGCTCCACTACTTAACAAGCGATGCAACTTTAAGAGCTCAAAATTGTTTTAATGAAGTAAAGACGACATTACTTGCTTCCATTGATCGTACATTTCTAAGCAATGAAACTTGTGCAAAAAATATGAGTGATCAATTTATGAATGATATTGTAATGTCATATATTGATTGATAAAGATATGTTCGATGGTATTAGCAAAGATACATTATAGATTGTTTTCAAAAAAATGACAACCCGACCCCCAATAACCAACTTCTATCAACATGTTTATTTGGTCACATCAATTTAATCGGACACACATAAGTTTGAATCTTGAATTCCTCACTTCCTGGGTGGAGGTATTTTACATTCGTATGATTGTCTACATTTTACCTCCTCTTACCACTTTACTAGTTGGATTTGGTTGTTGTTGTTTTGTTGGCTGCAACAACTATTCTCAATTTTATAGCTAAAAAAATCAAGAACAATGATTATAGAAAAAAGTAAAATGTTTCATACATTCATTTATTACTTCCATAAAGTAGAAACTCCTACCATATGAAGCCACATGGGCATTTGGTCTAGTGGTATGATTCTCGCTTCGGGTGCGAGAGGTCCCGAGTTCGATTCTCGGAATGCCCCAAGTTGAAAATAAATATTGCTCATCTTATTTGGTTCCTTTTTTAAACTTCAAATTCACTTGAAATCTTGCCAAATTGTTGTTCCCTTAATCTTACAATATTGCAGAATTTACATGTAATCAGACAAGATTTCATGCATTTAATCTTATAATACTATCCAGAATGATCATCCAAAAGTATTCTAGCAAAACCAGAAAAGTAACTGCATTAAAACAATAATCTTTCAAATTAAAGAAAACATATGGACCACACAATGAAGTTATTTTTTTTAGCAAAGTAAGCACAACTTGATTTATAGTTCAACAGCCAATTAGCAACACAATACTTGCATAAGATCATAGATCCTACACAACAATAATGTTTCTTAAAGTACAATGTTGTAATGTGAATAAATGAAAATAGGATATGCGAAAATAAACAAATAAATGAAACAAACGTTGCTATTTACCAAAAATTCTTGAAAACCACAAGACCAATGCTAAAAAGAAAGATAATCAAACACCATATACAACTCCATCAAAGCTTTCTATTGTCCAAAACAACATAACATGGTTTCCTTGAAATACAAAATAAAGCAACCAATAAAGAGAATACATTATGCTTTTACTTTGTTTTTTTTTCTTAATAAGGCATTTGACTTTGAAAAAAAGTCTTCCCAATTATAGCATTATACTTTCAAATCTTTATCAGGACATTATACTTTGCAAAATCTACCTGGTTATAGTGGTAGATTTTTCAAAGAGCAATGATGTGATAGAATTATAACAAACAAATAAATGAAAAAAAAAATGTGAATATTTTTTAAAGTTAAAGCATTGTCACAAAGAAACTAAAAAGTGCAATCCTATAAATGGGTTGATTTTTCAAAGAGAAAAGTGCTTATGCTATAAATAAAACTTAGAATGTGACAGGGTTTTAACAAAAAGAAAATTGAAAAATGCAATGATAAGAAAAAAATGTAAAGATATTTTAAAGTAAAATGCAATTGGGTTATCTTTCAAAGGGAAATATGCTAAAATCAGTGGATTTTCCAAAATAAAATGACAAGATAAGAAAAAAAAATGTAAAGATATTTTAAAGTTAAGAAAAGTAAAAATTGAAATGCTATAAATGGGTTGATTTTTCAAAAAGAAAATTCAAAGTGCAATGTTTTAACCGGTAGATTTTTTAAATTAAAAAAATTGTTTTATTGGAAATTTTTTGAAAGTTTACGAGGTTTTAAACGAACGAACAAAGAAGTGCATTGATAAAATTGGCTTTATTTTTCAAAGAAAAATGCATTGATAAGAAAAACTTTAATGTTAACATGTTGTCACAAAAGAAACAAGACGAAACTGGCAGAATCATATGCTTTGGAGGTCTTTGGGCCAGAATCATACCGAAGCTGAACTTCAAATAAAAGTAATACAAGGGTAATTTAGGCATTTTGGGTTTTTATTTCTGTTAGAAGGGTACACTGGTCATTTTTGTCCCTTGGTTGTTACATGGGTGGAAGGAGAGCACATTATCTTTTTGTGAAATCTGGAATTGATGCCTTGGGGAATCTCTAGAAATCATTAGGGTTTTCTTGATTTAATCAGATGTTCATGTTTTTTTTATAAGTCATATTTGTAGTCAGGCCCATAGCAGTATTTAACTAATAATACACAACAACAAGAAGAATTTAGTACAAACAACAAATTATTAAGAAGCAGGGGTAATTGATCCATGTTAAGGATCCTCTTGTCATTTGAAATCCAAGTTTTGTGGTTCTTGATAAGTTAGCTAGATTGGGTGAAAATGATACACGTTGAAGAAATACAACTTACAACCCTAATTAAAGATAGAAACAATGATTTTATCTGAAAACTAACTTGTAGTGAAGAACTATGATGATCACTTGAAGTTTTCTTCCATGCATGTTCAATAAATACAATTTAGAACCCTAATTAAAGATAGGAACAATGAAAACAAATAGTTCTAATCAACTTTGCATCTTTAAAAATAAATATAGGTAACACTAATACCAACATTATAAATACACTTTTAAAAACACAAAGCAAACCTCTAAAGACTTTTCATGATTTTTCATTGAATTTAACAAATAGTTCTAAGAAAACTTTGACAATATAATGGGGGACAAAGCAAGAGTATCATCATAAAGAGTATGAATATGCATGATCAACAATTCCAATACAGGATCCCGGTTGCAATGTATAAATGTATAACTTTCACACAGTAAAATTAGGTAAAAAAAAAAAAAAAAAAAAAAAACCCTTACAGATGGGTATAAAATTTGAGCATTTCCCTAGCTTCCTCTTTAGATTGAATTCTTTGCTAAATGAAAGCATTTTTTTATCAGGTCAATCATAGATATAGACATAAATCCAGAAAGTCTTGATGAAAAAGAAAAATAAAGGTTTTGCTAAATATCGAATCCATCAGATGTTGTAAGGACTTAAAGTAAAGATTCAAGAACAAATCTGATAGAACTCTTATTTTATTTGCACTTTACAACAAGGAAATAAAATGATGTTGGCTCCTATGACATTTGTTTCAATTAAATATATTAATATTTTATGGCATGCAAAATATCATAAAGGAATTGTACTATTGTCTAGTTAAAATTTTACAGTTGCATTTTGTACTGTTTAAAATTGTTAATTGCTACCAAAAGAATTTATTTACCATTTTGATCAACTTCTTTCAGCTTCCTCCTTATCTGCTTTGACAACTAAAGAATCTCTGGGTCTGCATGTTTAACAAATCAAAATATTAAAAAGATAGAGTGATATGAACATGTATAGGGGAAAATTAGGTAAGTTCAATCCACCTGTGTAACTTCTGATAAAGAGATAGCAATAGCTGATTTAGCATTTCCTGAACTCCATTTTGTTACAAGTTAAAATCACAACATAATCATCTCAACCTAACCAAAGTTACCAGTTCAAATTTGAAGTCTGGGTTTCAACTGATTTCTCAGGCATTTCATCAAACAGATGGATGTAGAACATTTGGACCAGAATCTTGTTAATGATCTTACAGGGATGCATTCCAAATTAAGGGCAGCTGAACGCCATAGCAAGAGAATTATCAACACATTCAAAACCATGACAAGATCCAAGATTTTGACCGGAGTTATCATCTTATTAGTAAAATGTAGATCAGTGGAAGAGAAATAGGAAATATAATAGTATCAGGTGATAGATTCTTCCATCCAAACACACAAAACATTTTCAAATGAACAAAAAAACCACAGAAACACATTCTGAAATAAGACTACCAGACACGCTTAATCAAGATTTTACAGAAAAACAAAAACCCAATAAGAAGAAAACCATAGTAAAACGGTCAACAAAAGTACAGAAGAAGAAAAAAAAAACACCAACGAAAAGACGAAGAAAAAGACAGGGTGATAGAAGAAACCCAATCAGAAAAAAAGGGATTTAAAATAAAAGCAGCAACTAAGCTTCGATTTTTTCTAATACATACTTACAGAGGAAATTTCAACATCTTAAATTAGAGAAAACCCTAGAGAACAAAAATAAAAGGGAAAATGGAAATGATAAGAATGAAAACTTTACGAAGACCTTGATAAATTCTTTGGATTACAGACATCGGGATGAGTCTCCGTCGGAGTTTGGAGAGCAGCGAGCGGGATGAGCGAAGAAGGTTAATATTAAGCGCCAATACACCGACCGTTGAACCTCCCAGTTTCAACGGCACTCTTTTAAAATCTTTCCAAAATTAACTTTTAATTTTTACCATTTTAACCCAGCCTTTTATTCCTTTTTACGAAAATGGTCCCTTAATTTTTCTTTTTCATTTTGACATGTATTTTTTTTTATTACGAATTTAGTATAAACTTTTATTAGAAATTTCTTTTACAATTTTCTTTCTATATATTTTCTAAAGCTTAGATTTTTTTTATAAAATTATTTTTTTACAATTTTTTTATAAGAAACTATTTTTACAATATTAATTTTTTTATAAATAATTTGTATCTATATATTATGTATGATTTTTAAGATTTCACTATTTTTAATTATCTTTATTAA
>NC_136412.1:251654254-251911754 GCF_051521515.1 Lactuca serriola
CGGTAGTTTACTCATGCAATAATGATACGACGATTCCCGAAAATACAGCGACTATTGAAATTCTAGAGTCAAGTACAGCCGGAGGATTACATCAAGAGACACACGACACGGTGGTTCTTGAATTAATTAATAATGGCGGCATAATTGGACAGAAGACAACAACGCAACTTAACAAATTGGGTAATGATTGTAACCCTTTTGGGTCTTCACAGAATATACCATCCTACATAGCCCAAAAGGTTGGAAGTAACTCTCGGTTGGGCCCAGACAGTGGTGAGCCAAAAATTAAAAAAAGAAAAAGAAATTCAAATTGCTCCAAATCATAGTCCCCATTATTCACGTTCAAATCCATGGAACCCCAAATTGATACTCCCCAACCCCCTACGGACAATGGTATTGGTGAGATTGATATTGGCGTGCCTTCATCTCTGGATCTCAATAGGAATCTGAACATTAACACAACTACACAAGTGATTGTGATGATGTTCGTGATGGGTTTTGGTCATAAGACATCCTATGTGCTCATACAAACCCTAAAGCTTGGATCTAGGTTTCTCTATTGTACATACTTTGAATCCAAGACTTTGAACCCTAATTCTAGCATATGGAAATCGGAATTCACATGTAATTAGGTTTAAGAACATACCTTGATTGTTATATAGCAATAACAATCCAATTCCTCCTTGAATTGACCTTGGAAAGCTGAGAGTCACAAGTGTCACTCCTCTAATGGTTCACAAACACCATAAGCAAGTGGAGAAGGTATAAAGAGAGAGGAGGGAGGTTAGAATTCGTCCTTAGGACTTCTTGGGAAGGGTTGCACGAATTCCTATGCCTTAGGGGGTTTATATAGGTGTAAAGATTAGGGTTTTAGTCCTTATCCTTATCTAGTTGCTTGTCCACCAAGCAACCATAAGATAAGTCCTAGAAATCCTTATCCTAGTCAAATTCTAAGGGATTTACACCTCAAATTCGTTCACCATATATATAAGATAATCCTTACCTTATTTTGTAACTATCACATAATTACAATTCAGCCCCTCTAGTTTAATTAATTACACTTGATCACAAAATTAATTCTTAATTAATTATTGACCAATATTAATTAAACAAATATGATTTCTCCTTTAATATATTATTCTTATAACATATTAATAAATCATAATAACCTCTCTCTCTATTTATTTCTCCAATCAAGTTGCTTTGGTGAAGGCAACCCAAAAGGACCATGCACCATCGGGTCAAGTACATACCAAAATAGTTATGGACTTAGACACTAATCCAACAGTTCGTGCCGACTGTTCTAGTTCGTGTGCAGACGAGATCATTCAAACTATTGAAATTGGAGCGGAAATTGGGTTTGAAATTGACGCAGGAAATCCAATTCTTGCCGAGATTGCTGGTGATACTGGAGCTATCCACGGTTGCCAATGAACTGCATCTCCCTCAATATCAGAGGCATAGGAGTAGATGCCAAGGTGAACTGGGTTAGAAGATTGAAAACTAAATACAAAGCAAATTTTGTTGGTCTCCAAGAAACACAGCTCCTTGATTACTCTAAGATTAATGTCAGTGGTTGTTGGGATTCTCCGGAATACAACTTTGAAGGGGTAAACGCTAATGGAAGATCAGGTGGTATAATCTCCATTTGGGACACTAGATAATTTCAAAAGTTAGGGGTGATTAAACATAAATTCTTCTTAAGAATAATTGGTACTTGGAAAGGAAGCACTGGCAACACCATATTTGTAAATGTATATGGTCCTCACACTCCTTTGGAGAAAAAAGAAACATGGTGTGAATTACTTCAAATCAAGCAAACAAAAAGAGGTAAATGGTTAATCTTCGGTGATTTTAACATTGTAAGGAGGAAGGAGGAGAGATTCAGATCCCAATTCTGCTCGACCAGTGCATCAGATTTTAATCACTTTATAAGGCTAGCTGAGGTTCACGACTTTCCCATGTGTGGTGAAAGATTCACATTCATGAGTAGAGTTGATGCAAAGCTAAGCAAACTTGACCGATTCCTAGCTTGCTCGAATTTTTGGCTACTTTCCCCTCAATAACTGTTACGGCTCAGCCCCGTGATCTATCTAATCACTGCCCAATTACACTAATCTCTGATAGTGGAGACTTTGGATCTCCCTCATTCAAATTCTATAACTCGTGGTTAATGTTAGATGGTCTAGATAAAATTGTACAAGATGCTTGGGCTGGATTTTCAGGATTTGGTAACACGGATTCATATCTTGCGGCTAAACTGCGCTACCTAAAGGAAGAGATAAAGAAGTGGAGAAAGATGAACAAAAAAAGGAGAAACAAGAGTTATTAGACTCTAAAGAAAAATTTCATAATATTGAAAAGACTGCTGAAATAAGGGCACTCACCTCAGAGGAACTATCATCTAGAAGTAATTGCCTTCAGAAGATACTGGAACTTGAAAGATTGGCAGCCATGGACCAAAAACAGAAGGCGCGTCTGAAATGGACTATAGATGGAGACGAAAACTCAAAACTATTCCATGGATACGTAAACAGTAATAACAGGAAAAACATAATTGCAGGTCTAATGATAAACGGAAGATGGGCTTCAGAAGTGAAAGAAATCAAAGATGAGGCTTTTCAGTTCTTCCAAAACAAATTTAAGGAGAAATGGATTTCACGACCAAAACCTGTAAACTCTCATATCTAATCTATTGGCATGATGGACACTATTAGATTGGAGGCTCCATTCTCTATTGATGAGGTGAAGAAAGCGGTATGGTCAGGCGGAGGAGATAAGGCCCCAAGCCCTGACGGGTTAACTTTTAAGTTCTTAAAAAAGTATTGGAGCTGTGTCGCTGCAGATATCATGAGATTCATACAATATTTCGATGAAACTGGTTCTATAGGTCGGGGCTGCAATTCCTCGTTTATCACTCTTGCACCCAAGGTTAAGGACCCGACATCACTTTGTGACTACAGGCCAATCAGTCTAATTGGCTGTATGTATAAAATTATCTCAAAGATGCTTGCTACCAGGATTAAAACAGTTGTTAGCAAGGTGGTTGGTGAGGAACAATCGGCTTACGTGGAGGGGCGAAGCATTCTTGACGGCCCACTAATTGTTAATGACTTATGTGGATGGGCAAAAAGTATCAAGAAGAAGATCCTGCTATTCAAGGTAGAATTTGATAAAGCCTTTGACTCCATAAATTGGGAATTTTTAGACTCGATACTGCTTCAGATGGGTTTTGGCTCGAAATGGAGATCTTGGATACATGGGTGTCTAGCCTCGTCTCGTGCATCTGTGATAGTCAACGGATCTCCTACCAAGGAGTTCAACATCACAAAAGGCGTAAGACAAGGAGATCCTCTCTCACCTTTTTTTGTTCATAATAGCTATGGAGGGATTGAATGGTGGAATGAAATCTGTTGTTGAAAAGGGCATTTTCAATAGCATTCAAGTACCGGGTGATGGTCCAGCAATATCCCATCTATTCTATGCAGATGATGCGTTGTTCGTCGGTGAATGGTCGAGGTGAAATCTAAAAAACCTAGCACGCATTCTCAAATGTTTTCATGTTTCATCAGGTTTGCGAGTAAACTTTCATAAATCCAAGGTTTTTGGTGTTGGGGCTTCTAACACCGAAACTGCACAGTGGGCACATATTCTTGGATGCGAGGCTGGTGTACTCCCATTCACCTATCTTGGGGTTCCGGTTGGAGCCAACATGAACCTGATAAAAAACTGGAACCCAATCATTGAAAATTTTTGAAACAAACTCTCTCGTTGGAAAGCTAAAACCCTTTCATTTTGCGGAAGGCTTACCTTAATCAAAGCTGTTCTAGGAAATCTTCCTACCTATTACATGTCATTATTTAGAGCTCCCATCGGAGTCATTGAAAAACTAGAGAAGATAAGAAGGAAATTTTTAGGGGGGGGGGGGGTCATGAAGAAAAAAATAAAATTAATTGGGTTTCATGGGAGAATGTTATCGCTCCTAAGGAACTTGGTGGCTTGGGAGTCGGAGCAATTCGTACACTGAATGTTGCTCTCATTGTTAAATGGTGATGGAGACTTAAATTTGAACCCTCCTCACTATGGGCCAGAGTCATTGTAGGACTTCATAACTTGGGAAATAAACCTGTTGAGTACTTAGCAAAAAAAGAATAACTGGAGTTTGGAAGACTATTGTTGGAGTTAAAAAGGATATTGATGCACTGGGACTTAGTTATAATGATATCTTCATGCAAATTGTCAAATCTGGGGATAATACTCTATTTTGGCATGACTCGTGGGCTGCTGGTGGTGTAAACATGAAAACAAAATACCCCAGATTATATGAACTTGAAAAAAAGAAGTCATGTAAGGTTTCAGAGAGAAAAAAACGAAGGCGGGAATATGTGGAATGGGAGATCATGTCCTATTGTTGCTGGTTGCTCCTCTGAACTAGAACGTCTAGTCAACGACATGGATTCGATACGGTTACAACCTGGGGTCAATCAGCTGTCATGTTTACTATCGGCGGATGGAAAATATAGGGTGGACCTCCTTAGGAAAAAGATTGATCAGGGCTTCAACGCAAATGTACACCATTTTCAAATAAGTTGGTGTAAACTCATTCCAATTAAAGTAACTACATTCATATGGCGTGCTATGATGGGGAAAATATCGTCGGCTGTAGCCCTCTCCTATCGTGGGGTTACTCTCGACACTTGTAATTGTAGCTCATGTATCGGTGGAATTGAATATGCAAATCATA
This sequence comes from Lactuca serriola, assembly GCF_051521515.1. Classification (NCBI taxonomy): domain Eukaryota; kingdom Viridiplantae; phylum Streptophyta; class Magnoliopsida; order Asterales; family Asteraceae; genus Lactuca; species Lactuca serriola. The sequence continues at coordinate 251,658,999 of NC_136412.1, forward strand.
TTTTGGTGGAATGTCCTTATGCGAAGTCAGTCACGAAGTCCATACTTAACTGGTGCGGAATAGATCAGATCGATTTCCATAATGTAGAAGAAATTACTTCTTTTGCAGCCAACTGGGGGAGATGCCCTAAGAAAAGGGAACGGTTAACAGCCATTTGCTACGGGATGCTGTGGAGTATATAGAGAGCTAGAAATGATCGGATATTCCAAGCAAAATTCATCACTCCAAATGGTGTGGTGGACAATATCAGAGCTTTAGTTTAATTGTGGGTAAAATGTAGAGGTAAAGGTGGTTTTTGTAACCGGGAAGAGTGACTCTCTTGTCCTTTTTCGTCTTAGACTTAATTTTCTTTATATATGTAATATGTAACCGCTAAATTTTCCCCCATAGTTTCTTACTACTTGGGTGTGTTTTTATAGATTGGCCGTTTCCAAATTTTTTTTTTTTTTTTATAAATTATATTTATTAATCCATTTTCTATATTTTATAAATATTATATTTTACAACTTTTTTACATCTTTGTTTTTTATTAAATCATTTTTATAAAATTAGTATTCTGTAGAAATATATTTTTTCATAAAGATTTGTATCTTTGTTTTTATGTATGTATTTTAAGATTTTCCGGTATTTAAAAATTATTTAAAAACATCATTTTTATTTTTTATATATTCATTTTCATGCATCTATAGTTGTAAAAAATTGAGTTTTTTTTATATGTTTGTTATAAGAAACTAAAAGTACACTGTACGAAATGCATTTTTATATTATAATTAAATATAATTTATCACAAATTACGACTTGCTTATTGACCTATTATATTTTCCGCAACATTTATCCCCTCCACCGCCCAATTCCCTTTGTTTTATAATTTTTTACCAAATTTTAATTTTTTTTAAATCTGGTAAACACTTTTTTTTTTACAAATTTACCAAACTTTTTTTACAAATACATTTTGATAATAAATGTAGCATTTTGATAGCATTTGACAGAAATTTTGACACATTTGCATAATATAAGTAGTTTCTAATTAACTTTTGTCTTTCATGCACACACAAATTTTTGATGCAACGTCCAAGATACTGCTACTAGTTCCAACTTATTACACAAACAATATGTTAAACCATTTATTTGTTTATTTATAAAACAACTTGAATCTATTTCAATTTGTTTAATTCTATTTTGATAAAAAGAACTATAAGCAGTCGTGACTATAAGCAGGGGATGTATGTGTGTTTCAACTGCAACAAGGTGGGCGATTTCAAGGCTGAGTGTCCTTGTTGGCATCATCATGTGCGATGTAGGCTCCAACACCTGCAATTTTGATGATCAACGGTGAGCATCAGGGTCGAGTTGAGGTTCCGAAGGCCAAGGGTTGGGCCTATCATCTTACAGTTGAGGAAGCCATGCATGCCAGATGTTTTGTTTTTACTGGTGTGTATCTACTTATCCTTTATGTTGATTATTCATTATCGTATACTTATTTTTATGTCTGTAATTAGGTACATTCCTAGTAGTTTATTCCATACCTGCGTTTGTATTGTTTAACTCTAAGGCGAGTCAGTCCTTCGTATCGCTGTCATTTAATAGGAGTTTTGATGTTGCTCTGGGAAAACTTGATATTCCATTAGAGGTCACCAAATTCGATGATTGTACACTTTCAGCCAAGGAGGTTTATCGTGACTACGGGTTAGAGATTTTCATAGCAAAGTCTTCGATCGACTGCGTTCCCATTCTTAATAGAGAAGTCAATGTGATTGTGGGCATGAATCGTACAGTTGGTAATCGTTAATCAGGATGGTATATTGGTCGACCCAAGCAATATTATGGTGGTGATGCAGTGAAAAGTTCTGACGACTTCCTATGAGATTTGAAGTTTTCTGGAATTAGCAAGATATTATAGGAGATTTATTCAATATTTCTTCAGGATTGTGGTCACATTGACCCGTTTGACAAAGATGGGTGTTGTTTTTTGTTGGGGTCCTGAGCATCAAATAACATTCGAGACTTTAAGGTAGAAGTTATGTGAGACTCCTGTGTTGACCCTTCCCAATGGTGTTAATGATATGGTAGTTTTTGTGATGCATCAATCATGGGGTTCAGAGTCAATCTTATGCAACGGGGTCGACTGATTGCTTATGCCTCAAGATAACTAAAGCCTCATGAAGCTAACTATTCGACATGTGACTTAGAACTGGGAGCAGTAGTCTTTTCTCTCAAGATTTGGAGACACTATTTGTATGGGGTTCAATGTACCATTTATACAGACCATAATATATTGAGGTACTTGATGGATCGGCCAAATCTAAACATGAGGCAACAAAGATGGTTGGATGTTGTGAAAAACTATGAGTGCGAGATCCTTTATCATCCAGACAAGGTCAATATGGTGGTTGATTTTGTAAGTCGGATACTTGAGATGATCAAGAAGGCCCAGACCGAGGCAGTCAATGAAGAGAATTGTAAAAGAGAAATGATTGTAGGGCAGATTTTAGCTTTCAATATAGATAATCGTGGTTGAACTTGCATGGTTGGGTTTGGGTTTCGTATTCAGATGGGTCCCGACAAACATTGATGGATGAGGCACACAAGACCAAGTTTCCACTTCATCCAAGAGCTTCAAAGATGTATAGAGACCTAAGACATAATTATTCTATCCCTGTATGAAGATGGATATGGCATGGTATGTCGTGAGATATTTGACTTGTCAAAAAGTGAAGATTGAGCATTAGAAACCCCATAGCAAGTTGCAACCTCTTGATATCCTAATGTGGAAGTGGGATCATATCACAATGAATTTTATCACCAAGCTGCCAGATATTCCTCGTGGGGTGGACACGATTTGGGTGATTGTCGACAGGTTGAACAAGAGTGTCCACTAGCCTATTTAGGAGAACTCCTCAGCCAAAAAGCTCACATATATTTATGTTAGGGAGGTGGTTTCTCGACATAGTATGCTAGTTTCAGTGTTTTCTAATAGGGATGTTCATTTTACTTCTAAGTTTTGGAAGAGGCTTCATGATGCAATGGGCATACAATTACATTTCATCATAACTTATCATCCTCAGACTGATGGACATAGTGAATGATGATACACACTCTTGAGGATATGTTGCGAGCATGTGTACTTTACTTCGGTAAGAGTTGGGATTCATATCTACCATTAGCAGAGTTCTTCTATAACAACAACTTTCATTCCAATATTGGTAGGCCTCCTTTGAGATGCTTTATGGGAGGAAATTTTAGACACCGATTTTTTAGGGAGAGGCCGGTCAAAGAGTTATGAGAAGTACTAATGTCGTGATCAATACTACCGATCTTATTCAATAGGTACGTGAGAGACTATAGACTGCTCAGAGTGTTCATAAGAGTTATGCATACTGACATCGATTCGATCTTGAGTTTCCGGTTGGAGATTTCGTGCTTTTAAAAGTTTCAACTTAGAAGGGTGTCATTCGGTTTCAGAAGTGGGGCAAGTTAGGCCCCAAGTATATTGGACCATTTCGGGTTTTTGCTCGGGTAGGCAAGGTTGCCTACCATTTGGACCTGTCAGGGGAGCTTAGTCAGATCCATAACACTTTCCATGTTTTTTAGTCAAGGAATTGCATAACAAATGAATTCGTTGTTGTACCTTTGGATGATAGGTGGACGAGTATCTGAACTATATGGAGAAAAAAATTGTGATTTTGGATAGGAAGACGAAGATCTTACACAAAAAGTAGTTGGATTGGTAAAGGTGTAGTGGTAGCACCGAAAGATATCAGAATGGACTTAGTGTTGGAAATGGGTGTCCAATATCATAACTAGTTGGTGTAACTTTAGGAATAATAGAAAAGTCCTTTTTGAGTTGCCCTCAAAAGCAATAATAGCTAAAAATAGTTTTAGGATATTGAGAAAATAGTTTATTAATTTATTAAATGTTAATAAATTAATTAGAAACTAGTTGAATTAATTGGAATTAATCTAGTAGTGTAGGGACTTAATGTTAATTGTTCAATAGTTGAACAAATAGAACATTCTGGAACCCCATAGGTGGTGGACAGTTTTGGAGACTCCATAGAGGGTTCCATAATTATTCGAAGTAACATATAAGGAAATGTTTTGAATCATGATTAAATCCGATTATTTCATTGATTCAAATCAGGGTTATCCTATTACCACCACAACCTTGGGGTGCTCATATTTTCATCCCTCATATTCCTCCTAAAAGGCTGAGAATTTCGGCCCTCCCTTTTCTCTCATCTCTCTCCTTACTTTATAGGGTTCTTGACTTTTGGGTGTGAACCATTAGATGTACTCTACTTTGGGTAATAGTCCTTCAAAAGCAACTGAAGATCAAAGGAATCAAGCTTCAAGGATAAATCAGATTTATCAAATGTAACGCCCGGTTCCTGGTATGTATTTTAAATCAATTTATTCATTTTTGAACAGGAACTTGACAAGTTAGAGGCCCCAAACTCGTTGAGTAGGAACAGAATTTGGACGCGAAACTTAAATTCTACTCAACGAGTCGTGTAACATCCCAAAAATACAGACCAAAAATTTCATTTTTAAATACATTATTATAAAACCAACAGTATAAGAAAACATCCATAATATCATGTCATGTCAAAACCCAAGTAGAAATAATCAAAACATATTATCATAAAACAATATCAGAGTGTAATCCCAAAGATCTCGTGTGCGGAAAACCATAGTGTGATGCGCTGCGATCAAGCCGACTCCTTTCCTTTAAACACAAAGTACCTGAAACCAAAATTGAAAACCGTAAGCACGAAACTTAGTGAGTTCCCCCATCATACCACATACCATACAAGCACATAACATATATACTGCCAGGCAATTCTAGGGTGCCCGACCTACCCGGTACGACCATTCTGGGGTGTCGACCTACCCATACGACCATTATGGGGTGCCGACCTACCCATGCGGCCATTCTGGGGTGCCGTCCTACCCATGTCAAGCCATTCTGGGGCGCTGACCTACCCATGTCAAGCCATTTTGGGGTGCTGACCTACCCGTCGGTCCTAACAACCGACCCTCGTGGACTATTCCACCCCTACTGCTACTATCACATATATCATAACATAAACATACTATCAGGCATATCTGGGGTGTCCGAACTACCCTTCAGACCTAACAACCGAACTTGGGGACTATTCCCCACCTACTACCACTATCACATATAACATATCATGCCAGCATATAACATATCATCACAACATATAAACATATCATCACATATTGTCAGACATATCTAGGGTGTCTGGCCTACCCTTCGGTCCTAACAACCGAACTCTACTACTATCACATATAACATATCATGCCAACATGTAACATATCAGGTAGTAGCAAACCTAGATGATATCACATAGACAATCATCTAGCATAGAACTCCTACTGGTGGGCCGACATTGTGGCCGTAGACCCACCGCTACTAGAAGGTAACTCACCTCACACTGCTGAAGTCCCGAAGACACAATCCCCCACTTGCTGAAGTCTCGCAGACTCGACCCCAACTGTTGGCTGGCAGATTCCCGAACTGTCAACACCAAAATAACACACAATTAATAATTGGGTCCCAATACATAACCATACGTACATTCTTTGGGTAACTACTACATTACCCCTAGCCTGGCTTATTCAAGCCCAAGGCCCAATCCGTAGGCCCAAAGTCAATTAGGAATCAAAGCCCAACACATGGCCCAATTTTCCAAATTGGGCTTAGGCCTATACATGGTCTCATTCTAAGGCCCAACATCATATAATCATTAAGGCCTAAACTATGGCTCATCTATGGCCCAATTTTCCAAATTGGGCCCAAGCCCCTTACATGGGCCTTACCTTAGGCTATTAAATTACTCTAGACCATTTGCTTGATCTTGGATAGCCCATTTAATAACCCAATCATCAAGGCCCAATAAAAGGTCCAACAATACACCCAAGTGAAATTAGGGTTTTCACATAAAATGATGATTAGGGTTAAGTCTTCTCACTTAACCCATTAAGGACTTAATCCATTAACTCCAATATTACTTAGATTAATTTCTTGACAACTGATGGCGTGCCTAGGGCAGCACAACAGAGTTGCATCCAAGCCTTAGAACCAGGCACACCATCCAGATCCAGCCCAGCAGGCTCAGCGCCCGCTGGCGCCCCCGGGAGCGGAACGCCCAGGCGAAAGGCTCGCGCCCGCCAAGTGACGCACTTCGCTCCAAGACAAAAGTACGGCCAGGAGACAAACAGTGGGATCAGAGCATTACCGTCAAAGCCAATGAGAGCGCTCTGACAGTGGAAGGCGCATGACCCTCCAATCAGCTCCTCTGATCCTGTCTCCCCAAAAAAGCGATCCTGTCTGGTACGGACCAGGCAGGGGCGCTAGGTATAAAAGGAAGCATTCTCACACTAGCGAGGTAAGCTCCCAAACCGACCTAGAAAGAACAAACTCAAACCCTAAAGTCATCCTAACTTGACCGTCGGAGCGTTTTCCCAGGAACTCCTCCCGGGAAGCGGCTGACGACCCTTGTTCTTTGTGATCTTGCAGTCACAATCAGGCAACCAAGAAGGTCCCATCCCAGAGTTAGAAGCGAGGTCTCATCAAGAGCAAGGTTCCATCATTTGGCGCCATCCGTTTGTGAGATGAAGAACACAAACAAAAGCACGAAATCAAGCATCAATGGTGTCCAACGGTAGTGAGGGACGACCAGTTAGTCCCATCTGTCCCATGGCAACGTTGGACGAAACGCCACCGCCTACAGCGACCAGTAGGCCAGTTTTGGGCGAAGGAAGTTCTACAACAGCCGCCGGAAATATTTCGCAACCGTTGTCGTCTCAGCAAAGAGCAACTCCGGTGGAGCTACTTTCGCCCACACAACTTCAGACGCCACCGTTCTTTGCACCGCCGCTGCAACAGACGCGGACAGTCCACTCAACTGCGCCTCCATCGAGCCACATTTTCAACCTTTCACCGTCGTTTGTAACACCTACATCGTTCCAGACGACTGGTGGACAGAATTCTGCAACGCTATTACCACCATTGGCGCAAATCACGATGAACAACTCACCACCCGTATACCCAACGGTCGGAGCATGGACTGGACCGACTATTCCCCCGAACAACAGCTTACAACAGCCGATAATGATCAACCCTGTTGCGACCATGCACCCTTTCTCCACTAGACATCCCCTCCAGTTACTATTCCAACCATACCCCTTTTATGGACCAAGCCCAAGCTACCTTACGCCCCTACAACATGGAATGAGTTCGCAATACCAGCAAGGGACGTCAACTGCTCCAAACCAGGATGGTTTTTCCCGGAGTGTAACATCTCCGTTCGTTAAAGAGCTGCTGGATTACGAAATACCAAACACTGCGAAGCTCCCGACGCTTAAAACGTACAATGGAACCACCGACCCAGATAGCCACATTGATACGTATGAATGGACGATGACGTCGTTAAAACTTAACGAGAAGTTTTGGTGCACATACTTCTCGACGACGCTCGATGGCAACGCCGGCACATGGTTCAAAACGCTACAATCGGGCAACATTTCAAACTTCGCTCAGCTCAAATACCTCTTCCTCACCAACTTCATGCAGCTACGTAAATACAAAGACGATTCTCATTCAATTATAGGCTGCAAACAAAGGGAGGGGGAGACTGTTCGAGAATACTTTACAAGGTTCATAAACGCTACGCTGGATGTACCGGGGCATGACGAAGGGCTCATCGCTGGTGCTTTCACATGGGGACTCTTGCCTGGGCCCCTCTCGCAAAAACTCATGGGAAAGAAGCCTCTAACTCGAGCTGAGTTGAAAGAAAGAGTGGAGCGGTACCTATGGCAGGAAGAGGGTGAGGCAGCCAAGCAGGCCTACTTGAAGGCTATGGTGATTAGACATCACCCCTCGACCCACGCGGACTTCCGAGGGGGAGGAAGACACTATGGCCAAGCAAGAAGACCATCACCGCGTTTCTGACCATTTATTAAAGTCGACAGACGGGGTCGCCGCCCAGAAGTATATGCAGTGTCTGAGAAACAGCAACCAACCAATTCGTCTAAGAGTCGGTACTGTGAGTACCACAAAAGCAAAACGCATGATACAGCTAGTTGTTCGGTGCTAAAAAAGGAGACGGAGGAGAAACAACTTAAGGGAGACCTGGTGGAGGTGGCGCAAAGCCTACGCGCCAAATTCGATGCTGAGAACGCCAAGGGTCCATCCCGCGAAGGAGTTCAGCCCAAGGAGATATTCATGATACGCAGCAAAAGAAGTAGGGAGGAACAGTGAGGAGAGCAAATCACTGTTAAGCCGCCAGCACGCGCGCTCACGTTCTCCATACAGGATCCTCGGCCAGACGGTTGGAAGGGCGACAACCCTCTAATAACACATGCATCCATCAAAGACATGACTATCCATAGGGTCTATGTCGACACCAGGAGCTCAGCAGACATCATCTATGAGCATTGTTTCCGGCTTCTCCCAGATCGCTGGAAAGACAATTTGCGACCTACGACGGGTAGGCTGGTGGGATTCACCGGCCACAGCCTGTGGCCGTTGGGCAGGATCCACCTCCCCCTAACAATCACTAGCCATGACAAGCAGCGGAAGAAGACCGCCTTGATAGACTTTGTGGTCATTCGACACTCGGCAGAACACAACATCATCTTGGGAAGGACCGCCCTCTTGAAGCTAGGGGCCGTACCTTCAACCATGCATGGGATCATGAAATTCGACACACCAAAGGGCAAAGCCACGATTTTGGCCACTCCGCCCAGAGAATTGCGGTGCTATACGGTTATGTAGCCAGTAGAAATAACCAAAGGGCCCAAGAGGCCCAGGGGCAATCCGGCAAAAGGGAAGGATGTAATTAATGAGGGATATCCCGATCAGCCGATCGATGTTGGAAGCGACCTCCTAAGCCACACGAGAAGAGCACTGGTTGACCTGCTCAAACGCTACAAACATGTATTTGCTTGGACCCCCACGGATATGGTGGGGGTAGAAAGGAAGGTCATCGAACATAAGCTGATGATCAAACTGGGGGTAAAAGAGGTTAAGAAGAAGAAAAGGGTACAAGGAGGAGACCGTAACAGGGCGATCAATGCGGAAGTGTCTAAGCTGACAGAGACCGGAATAGTAAGGGAGGCGACGTTCCCAACATGGATCGCAAACCCAGTTATGGTCCGTAAGCAGGATGGGTCGTGGCACATGTGTATCGACTTTTATAATCTAAACAAGGCATGCCCTAAAGATTGCTACCCACTCCCGGAAATCGATCAGAAAGTAGAGTCGCTACAGGGATACAAGCTAAAATGCTTCTTGGACGCATACAAAGGGTATCACCAAATATTGATGAGCAAAGAAGATGAAGAGAAAACAACCTTCTATACAGACCATGGCACGTTCTGCTCCACCAAGATGTCTTTCGGGTTAAAGAACGCAGGGGCGACATACCAACGGCTAGTTGACTCGATATTCGCCAAGCAAATTGGAAGGAATATTGAGGTATATGTAGATGATATGGTGATAAAGAGCCCAAATGAAGAAAAAATGCTGCAAGACATCGAAGAGACTTTCAAAACATTAGAGGTAACCAAGATGAAACTAAACCCAGCCAAATGCACGTTTGGAGTGGAAGAGGGGCAATTCTTGGGTTACTATGTTACTAGACAAGGCGTCCAGCCTAGCCCGATCAAGGTCGATGAGTTCATCGAGACACCAACCCCAAACTCTCTTAGAGATGCACAAGGTCTGAACGGGAAGCTCACAGCTCTAAGTAGGTTCATCTCAAAATCTGCCGACAAGGCTATGCCACTGTTCCACACCTTAAAGGGATGCATCGAGAAAAACAATTTCCAATGGACGAATGAAGCTGAAAAGGCGCTCCAGAGAATCAAGGAGGCATTGCACAAGCTGCCGACCCTGGCAACCCTCATCCCGGGAGAAACATTACAAGTGTATCTATCGACGTCAGGTGAAGCGATATCATCGGTATTGGTTGTGGAAAGGAAAGGAGAGCAGAGACCGATATACTTTGTTAGTAGAGCACTGCAAGGACCAGAACTCAATTATCCCACGTTGGAAAAATTGGTGCTGGCACTCATTTACGCTGTGAGACGATTAAGGCGATACTTCCAGGCACATCAAATCGAGGTACTCACAAGCTACCCCATTAAGCAGATCTTGCTTAAGCCGGAGATGTCGGGTCGGCTGGCCAAGTGGGCAATTGAACTAGGAGAGCACGACATAAACTACCGCCCAAGAACAAGTATCAAAGGGCAGGCGTTGGCTGATTTCTTACTAGAAATTCCTGACGGAGGGAACCCGACGAAAGAAAAGGTGTGGGTAGTTGAAAAGGCCCCTACCGACGATGGTTCATGGACCCTGTACACGGATGGAGCGTCCAGCAGGGAAGGCTCAGGGGCGGGGCTGATCCTGACTAGTCCAGAAGGAGAAGAGGTAACCTACGCCCTCCGTTTCGACTTCCATACATCGAAAAACGAGGCAGAGTATGAGGCACTGCTCGCAGGATTGCGACTCGCCAAACAGATGGGTGCGAAAGCTGTAACAGCACTAACCGACTCAAGGTTAGCAGCGAACCAAGTCAATGGGAGTTTTGAGGTAAGAGACCAAAGAATGGGAAGGTATGTAAAGATGGTAAAGCAACTGGTAGGGTCATTCGGCCAATTTACAATCAAGCAGATACCCAGAAGTGAGAATAAAAGGGCAGACGCTTTGAGCAAGCTAGCGTCCACTTGTTTCAACCACCTGTCAAAGAAAGTTTTAGTAGAGGTGCTCCGGGAGAGAAGCATTGATGAACAGCAGGTGAACATCCTGACACCCGCAGGACCCACATGGATGACGCCATTCCGGGAATACCTCCAGAGAGGGGTGTTGCCGGACGACCATGACGAAGCCAGAAAAATACGTATAAAGGCGCCCTCATATGCAATGGTGAACGGGGAGTTGTACAAGAAGGGGTTCACGTCTCCATGGCTAAAATGTTTAGATCAAGCCAAGTGGAGAGAGATATTGCAGGAAGCACACTCAGGGCAGGTAGGCGCACACGAAGGAGCGAGGGCTTTGACAGGAAAGGTGCTACGAATGGGGGTATACTGGCCAACAATACATCAAGAAGCAGTAGAAGTAACCAAGAAATATGGGGAGTGCCAATCTTACGCCCCAGTCCAGGCGGAACCCCCGGCACCGCTAAGCAACATATCCAGCCTGTGGCCTTTCTACCAGTGGGGCATAGACATAGTGGGTCCATTCCCATAAGCACCAGGGAAGCTGAAGTATATGGTGGTAGCCGTAGATTACTTCACAAAGTGGATTGAAGCTGAACCATTGGCATGCATATCTGGGAGGCACATGATAAAATTTGTGTGGAAAAACATCATGACAAGATTTGGAACACCTAAGGTTCTCATTAGTGACAATGGTTTGCAATTCGCTGAGAACACGTTCAGAGAATGGTGCACTTCCAAAGGGATAAGCCAACGCTTCACATCGGTGGCACACCCCCAAGCGAACGGTCAAATGGAGGTGTCCAATCGAACCATTGTTAATGGGATCAAAAAGAGGTTGGGCAAAGAAAAAGGGAATTGGGCAGAGGAGATACCAATGGTGCTATGGTCATACAGGACTACACCACGGAAAAGCACAAGGGAAACTCCTTTCAGCTTGACATATGGGACTGAAGCCATGCTCCCCATGGAAGTGGCAGTGAATACGATAAGGGTGGCCAACCAAGATGAGGAAAGCAATGTACAAGGCCTGAGGATAAACTTAGATATCCTAGAGGAGAAGCGCAAAGAGTCGGGAGTACGCCAAGCTGCGTATAAACATGCAACAGAAAGGTATTACAACCAAAGGGTAAAGGAGAAGGCCTTCAAAGTGGGCGAGTATGTTTTGAGGAAAAATGAGGCCAGTCGGGCACAGCCCCAGGGAAAGCTAGGCCCAACGTGGGAAGGCCCATACAGGGTCACAGAGGCAAACAGGAACGGGGCATATGTGTTAGAGACGATGGAAGAAAGACCCATTCCAAGAACATGGAATGCTAGGAACCTAAAGAAATATTTTTTCTAAGGAAAAGGAAAGATGTAACTCTAGTTGGTTGATATCCCATTGAGTATATTGCACCTTAGAAGTACTTAGAGTACATTTATCCATGCTAAGTGACATGAGAATTGATACTCAGTGTATTCCTATATTTAAAGGCATGAGTTTAGTACTCGACATATATAAAATTCCATGCATAAGCGACATGAGCTCAATACTCAGTGTATTTAAAAAAACCCGCGGTTAAATAGTAATGCAATTGCTGATTTCTCATACTTAGTGTAATCTCCAACGATTGAATGATGAGTGTTAAACGCACTCAATGTGAACACTTAGCGTGTCAATAATAGCAAACAAGACAAAATATTTGGCACATCTTGAGTAATAGGCAATAAACGAATAAGCCAAGCACAAAACGCAAAAGGAGATAACAGATAATGCTTAGTGCATATCAAACACATACATATAAAAGAAAAAACATTGTTCTGGGCAATTCAACCATTGCAAAGTAAAACACATAGACTAAACAAAACAAGGAAGTATTACGGCTTCGAACCATCACCAACAGACTTATCACCAACCACAGCCCCCTCCACAACATCATCCGCACTCACTTTCCTAGCCAACTCACCAGAAAATTCTCTATCATCTGCCACATCATCAATATCGCCACCTCCAACGCCTGCTCGACCATCACCACTAGCACCACAATCTTTACCATTCCCTTCCACACCAATGTCATTCACAAGCACCATTTCACGACTCGCAGCATCCTCAGGAGTGCCCTCTGAACCAAAAGAACACAACTCTCGCAAACCATCAATACTCATCTCTCCCAGACCCAACAGACCTGCGTGATCCATACTAGCAAAGGATAAGAGAGCATCACTTATGCTAACCACAAGCCCGACAGACAACGAACTAGCACCCGCCTCCCCACTTTCACCACCACTTAAAGTTTTCTGGACAGATTCAACCCCGGCCACATATGCAGCATGGCGGATAAGACTGATAGCATTGGTAAAGTCAGGATGCTCTATCAGCTTATCAACGATACACACAACACCAATTTGCAGCAGCCAATCCAAATCTCGACGAACAGCGCACACATCTGCTTGCAGCGACGACACAAGCTTGTCACGGTCAATGACGTCATGCTCGAGACTTTCACCCTGGATCATTAAGCCTTCATTCATTTGAGTGAGAGAATCAACCTTGGCCTCTAATGCAACCCTAGCCTCATCAAGATCATTCTTCTCAGACGCCAGAAATTCACATTTCTTTTCGGTGGAACAAAGATCATCGCCAAGCTCACCCTGACGGTGCTCCAGGCTTGCCACACGCGAACCGCAGGTGGCATGAGCGGCCTCCATCTCACTAAGGCTATGGATGCGCCAGGAACCTGCAACAAGATAGAACATCGCTTGCGCCACAGCATAAGCCATGTTGTGAGAAAGGGCAGGGCTACCCATCGCATCCATATCCCCCACTGCAGCCGGAGGGAAGGCATGGCGCGAGAACTCCAAGGCATTGGCACGAACAGAAAGACAAGAATCATCGCGAAGATCCCAAGATGGCACAAAAACCGCCGACCCAGAAACACCATCACCGGGGCCACCATCTGCGAAAACTGTAACTGGCCCGGTGGGGTTGAAGCCTTTTGGGGAAGAAAGCTTGGAGGGAGCAAACGGATCACTTGGAGAAGGGATTGAAGAAAAATCCGAAAGACCGGGTTGTTCAGTCGCCCTATTGACCCCCTTAGACTGTTGCACGTCATCATCGGGAATCACAACCACGCCAGCAGAGGTGGAGTTTACTGGCGTGGAACTCATCGAGCTCAGCAGACGAGAAAAGCTGCGCCTAGTATGCACTCTCTTGGGGGCGGGAGGAGCGCCAGTCACCGGCTCACCCATCGCCTGCATAGCCTTCTGTTTCGCTTGCATCCGCCGAACGTCAGCAATAATACCCTCTTTGCTGTCCTCACAGTCCTCCGGGGAAGAGGAAGGAACACCGCCCGTTGGCATAACAGAGGAAATTGGGCGGGCAAACAACGGATCTCCCCCAGGGACTGACGAGCCCGCTGGAGGGACTGGAGGAGTAGGGGTGTTGAGACGATCTGCCCGATGAGGAGGGGGAAGATGCTCGAACAGATCCACCTCACGAAACTCCAGTTTGCCTCGATAGCGTTTAGGCAACACCTCATCCATGGATAAGGAAGACTCAGCACCTAAAGAAAAGTAGAATGAAATGCAAGTCACATGGAGGCGGTTAAAAGAAACACCAAAAGTAAAATAAAGAGAGCGAATGCGACACTCACCATCAACGACGGAGTAGAACACCGCCATCTTGCCACGCCGCCTCCAGGAGGGGCTCATCCCTACCCCGGACAGGATCGCTTCGGAGTAATCTTCAGCGGTTACTTGCACACTTTTCAGGTAATCGGCGACTTCTTGATTATGAGGAAAGAGCTTGGGGACAGTATCGGTGAAAGTGTTGGCACGGTAACGACCACTCCCAACCAGTTCCTGATTCACCCACAACCACTTGTCTTGCCAATTCTTGGGGGTACGCCCATCAAGAACTAAGGCATGCCCCCCTCGCCGGGCCGAAAAAGTACACTTGTCACCGGTAAGGCAGAACCGGAAAAAGAACTTGAAAACGAAATAGTCGGGAACATACCCATTGGCTCTACAGATCATCTCGAAGGCAACCACTTTGTTAATAGCGTTGGGGGTCAACATCTGAAGACTACAACCATCCTTCTGAAGAACCTCCTCTTGGAAATATGTCAGAGGCAATCGTATGCCAGCATCTAGGGTTTTTAGGAAAACCCTAATTTTTCCAGAGGGGGGGGGGGGAGAGATACTAGAGCCAGCAGAGGGAAATTCCACACCTTCTAAGGAGGATAAGCCATACATGACCTCCAATTTTCGGTACTCGGCAGAAGAAGGGACGATACCAGGAAGATTAGCCATAAGAGGGAAAGAAGAATGAACACGAAGAGAAAAGAACAGAGGAAGCAAAAGAAACTGTGCACAAACCCTCTTAAAGAAGAAGAAAAGGCGGGACGTTTAAATGATTATGTGATGATGTAACTGCCAACAGTCACGTCACCATTAAAAACGGAGCGACGGATAAAGAAAAGCGAGCACACGTCATTCAGTTAAGTCCAGAACGCCGTAACTAGCGCTGCAACGCTACGGCTACTAGACCGGGGGACTTGATGGCGTGCCTAGGGCAGCACAGCAGAGTTGCATCCAAGCCTTAGAATCGGGCACACCAGCCAGATCCAGCCCAGTAGGCTCAGCGCCCGCTGGCGCCCCCGGGAGCGGAACGCCCAGGCGAAAGGCTCACGCCCGCCAAGTGACGCTCTTCGCTCCAAGACAAAAGTACGAACAAGAGACAAACAATGGGATCAGAGCATTACCGTCAAAGCCAATGAGAGCGCTCTGACAGTGGAAGGCGCATGACCCTCTAATCAGCTCCTCTGATCTTGTCTCCCCAAAAAAGCGATCCTGTCTGGTACGGACCAGGCAGGGGCGCTAGGTATAAAAGGACGCATTCTCACACTAGCGAGGTAAGCTCCCAAACCGACCTAGAAAGAACAAACTCAAACCCTAAAGTCATCCTAACTTGACCGTCGGAGCGTTCTCCCGGGAAGCGGCTGACGGCCCTTGTTCTTTGTGATCTTGCAGTCACAACTAGGCAACCAAGAAGGTCCCATCCCAGAGTTAGAAGCGAGGTCTCATCAAGAGCAAGGTTCCATCAACAACGATTATTATTTAATATCTCCAGTTATTAAATAATTCCCATGTGTCCCAATTAATTCCCCAAATTAGGGTTTTATTGGCATTACGGTTCTTCCGTCCCAAATGTTAGCCCGTTTATCAATTTATTGGGCTTTTACGTCCATTAGGGCTTTATTGGGCCTACTAGGCCCACTAGAATGTCATTAAGCCCACTAGGGTTTTATTGGGTCAATTAGAGTCCATTAGACTCATTAAGGTTTTCACTAAGTCCATTTGGCTACATTGGGCCCATTAGCCTAACAAGGCCCATTAGGGTTTCAAGCACCCCAAACGAATCACACTTGACGAGGCAAGACACACCGCTACCCGACACGGCGGCCAGTGGCGGCAGCCACCACCTCACGGTGGTGGTTTTCAGTTTTCATTTCATTATTCCAATTTGTAAATACACTTTACAATGCTAAATCTGAAATAAACACACACACCCACTAACACATACACACAAACACGGTGGTGTATGGTGGTGGCGGTGGGTTTTCCGGCCAAAGTCACTCATACGACCCATGGATGCAAGACACATCTTGTACACTGGAACGCACACCAAAACACGCACATAGTACACGTCCTTTGCTCGGAAACGGAAACAACCACCCACCTCACGGTGGCGTACGGCGACGGTAGTAACAGCCCTGGCGACCACAGTGGGGCTCGAACTCTCGCTTCATCAGCAGCAAATGCAACGGCGGCGGCTGATGGTGGTCAAAACTGGAACGAAACACCGGAGAAAGAAGAAGGACGACGGAACTGTGAACGACAAAGCAGCGGTAAAAGGTGCTCGCTTATTCCTCGTTGACGGCGGATAGGAACAACCGACGTCGCTGGGGACGGCAGTCGCGACGTCCGGCGGTGAGTCCGTCTTCCCTGGTTTGGTATAGCAGCCATAGTACTCTCGTCATTCTCCACCCCATGCATTCACGTTTTAATCTCTGACTCTGGTCTCCGGCGGTTCCCTCACTTGGGTGCACACGACGTCCGACGGTGATGTTTCTATGGCACATCAACTGGCGACATGGTGGCGGCGGCTGGAGAGAGAGAGAGAGAGAGAAAGAGAGAGAGAGAGAGATGAAGGTGGCGGCTGGAAAGATGTCTCTTAGGGTTAGGGTTTGAATGGCAAGGGTGGTGGGTTTTAAACCCCGACCATTCTAAATCTTTGACATATTTACAAGTCTAGCCCCTCCTTACAAGATCCTTTCAATTTAAGCCTTAAACTTACCTTTTAGCCCCTGACTTCCATGAAACCTTTTCAAATTAAGTCTCACTAATTACCAAGTAGTCCCTGCCTTCAATATTACTTACAAATTGGGTCCGGAACTTACTCTTTTAACCCTCTACTTCTAAAATGGTGACAATTAGCTCTTCGAGACCATCCTGTTATACATAATCATTTATTTATTTATTTTATAAATAAACGGGTGTTACAAGTCGAGGACTCAACTCGACGAGTATGGCTTCTAGAATGAAACCCTAATTTTCAGGGTTTAGCACCCTATTTAAACACCTTAACCTCTAAAGGTTGGCCTCATTTGCAGCCTCCATCATCCCAAACCCTAGCCAAGACACCCTAATCCACTTTTGGAGAGTTTTGAGCCATTTTGTGCATTCTTTGTGATTTTGAAGCTTGTGAAGGAATGAGAAGCTTGGGGATTCAGGAGGAAGCTAGTAGATCTAGAGTTTGAGCTGCATTTCTGATTTATTTGAGGTATAAAGTTGATACCTTGGCTTTCTATTACTTAGATCTTCATTTAGGGTATTATGTTGTCACTTTTGGGCCATATTGAAGTTATTTTCGGGATTTGAGTATATCATGAAGTTGTGACTTCAGATCTAGGCTCTCATAAGCTTATGAGGCTTAAAGTTGCCAACTTTATCAAGCCTTAGCCCTTCCCCATGCCCTAGATCTCTTATATAGCTTAGTTTTGGTGTTTCTAGCTTCATGACACCATGCATGGACGTGAAGTTAGCAACTTTACATGGCAACTTAGTCCTAGGGGACTAGATCTATGGTTTGGAAGCATTGAACTCGATTGGAAACGACTGAATGGGTGTAGACTAAGGGAACTCGATGAGTTGTTCATGTAACGGCGAGTTGGATCGTGATCCACAACCTTTTATGATTCCTGAGCAAACTTAGTGAATCTAGGAGACGACTCAGTGAGTTAGTTAAGGTTTTCCGAGTTTTGAAGATTAAAGAACTCGGAGAGTTCAAGGAAGGACTCAACAAGTTGTAGCGAAATGTCCCGATTCTATTATAGGAAGGAACTCGATGAGTTCATGAAAGAACTTGACGAGTTGGGTTGCGATTTCAGGGTTTATGATTAATGGAACTCGACGAGTTGATGGACCAACTCGGCGATTTGAGTCAACCCAGAACATTAACTTTGACCAGAAGGTTGACTTTGACTTGGACCTTGACCATAGTTGACCCTTAAAGGGGTTATGAGTATGAAATGGTAATTAAATGAGATGTTTATGTGTAAGAGTTTAAAAGGAGTTGATTCTAGAGCCAGAGACAGTTCAGTTACTTCACGACATTTGAGGTGAGTTACCTTCCAGTAGAAGTGGGTCGAAGGAACCAATGTCGACCCACTAGTAGTTCATTATATTTAAGATGATTGTCTTTGTGATAATCGTCTGGTATGCCACTATTTGTTATGCTTTATGTGCTAGTATGCTATGATATTATGTGATAGTGGTAGGAGGAGTGGGTTAGACCTCGTAGCCGGTTGAGATAAACCGGAGGGTAGGTTGGGCACTCATATATGCCTGATAGTATGTTATGATATGTTATTATGTGGTGGTGGTAGGGTGTGAAATAGTCCCCGTAACCGGTTGAAATAAACCGAAGGGTAGGTCGGGCACCTAGATATGCCTGGCAGGGTAGGTTGAGCACCC
This sequence comes from Lactuca serriola, assembly GCF_051521515.1. Taxonomy (NCBI): domain Eukaryota; kingdom Viridiplantae; phylum Streptophyta; class Magnoliopsida; order Asterales; family Asteraceae; genus Lactuca; species Lactuca serriola. Next base: position 251,677,758 of record NC_136412.1, read on the forward strand.
ATATATGCTTGACAGGGGTAGGTCGGGCACCCCGGTATGCTTGGCAAGGGTAGGTTGAGCACCCATATATGCTTAGTAGGGTAGGTCGGGCACCTAGATATGCTTGACAATATGCTTATTGTATGGTATGTCGTATGATGGGGGAACTCACTAAGCTTTGTGCTTACAGTTTTCAGTTTTGGTTTTAGGTACTTCCTCTTCGAAAGGGAAAGGAGTCGACATGACTGCAGTGCATCACACTAGGATTTCCGCACATGGGATCTATGAGATTTATACTATGATATTATTTTGTTATGACATGTTTTGATTATGGATACATTGGTTTTGATATGAGTTAGTACTATGATGTTTTTAGACAAAAGGTTTTATAATTATTAAATTAAAAATAAAATTTTTGGTTGTAAATTTTCGGATGTTACAAGTTGGTATCAGATCCTTGGTTTGAGGGATTCGGACACACCTTCGGGGGTGTCTGGACTCAAATCGAGGGTTTGAAAGATTTTTACAAGAAAATAATTTTTCTAAAAATTAAAATAAAGAATTTTGAGAAAAAACAAAGTGTATGATGCGTGCAACCGGCCGAGCTCAAGTAAGTTTTCCCAAAGATACCCATACATGTTTGTTATGATATATGATATGATTATGAGAACTGCATGCTAGATTAGGGCTAAGGGTCTAGGAAGGATGCCTTGTATGCCTATTGTATGATTATGAGAACTACATGCTAGATTAGGGCTAAGGATCTAGGAAGATGCCTTATAAGCATGATGTATGTGCTTGTTGAGTTGCATGATAGTACTGACCGATCAGAGATTGTTGGATTAGGTGTCTAAGCCCATAAATATAATTGAGATGTACTTGACCCGATTATAGCATGGTCATTTTGGGTTACCTTCACCGGTGCAATTTGATAGGATGAATTTTTGAGAGAAAGGTTATTTGTGATTTATTAATATATTATAAATATAATATATTAATTGAGAAATCATATTATTTAATTAGTATCGATCAATAATTAATTTGGAATTAATTTAGTGATCGAAAGAGACTGATTAAGTAAATCAATGATTCTTATAGTGTGGAATTGTGAAATGAGCATCATTAGAATCATGTTTAATTGGTCTATTTCACAAAGTAAGGATCATAGACAAACATAGTATGCATACTCGAAGTATGGCATAAATATTGTTTGGATAAACATAGTGTGCATGCTTGGAGCATGGCATGACTATTGTTTCAGTTTAAGTATTGAGTTGATTATTTGAAACATTATACAATGAATAATAAGTAATCAATATGATGTTTAAATAAAAAGGTGTTTTATTTACTCTCAAAGGTGCTTGGGGCCATATAGGATTAGTATTATTCTTGTGTTTCACTTTGCATGTTTTGACTTCCCGAATAACTAGGTTATTCAAACTCTCCACAGTCAATCATACGTTGGAAGTAGGTATGAATCAAGACTGTCATGAATTGGGTTTGTAGATGTCTAAAGTGTTTAGACATAGAAAAAGTTGATACAACATTCATGAGTGCTCCTAGAATGAGATTCAAGTATTGGACTAAACCCACGCTCATTTGAATCACTTCATGAATTTTATCATGAGTGATCATGAGACGATAATATCTTATATTCTTCAAATGGAGACGTGTGAGTTGTAGTTGCGCGTCGGTTTCACATTGACATATGTAAACGCAACCAGTAACTTGGTTATTATAAAACATATCATTATGTGTAATTTGATGAGTAAGTACAAGCGAACATTTGGGTCGAAGTTTATCCATTCCTTTTACCCTTGGAGGGATAAAAGCGATATCTATGGGCCCCTCGATGCTTTAGTGATGACAAAAGTAAGTACTCAATTGGGCATGGACTGATTTGATTTGTTCAATTAGTCAGTCGTCATAAATCGGAAATCGGGAAATAACAGATGGACAGAGAGAATGATTATAATCCATATCTCAGTCCATATGATATTTGGAATGGATGAATATATGATCCCTTATTGAATGGACGCGCCATTGATTTGTTCAGAGTACAACAACGGCTTTTAAGAGCTACGATTGCTAGTCAGGTTGCAGAGTCATACTTGCAATAATAGTTATTAGACTTATCCAAGTGGGAGACTATTGGATTAGTGTCTAAGTCCATAACTATAATTGGTATGTACTTGACCCGATTTGGCATGGTCCATTTGGGTTGCATGACATCAGAACAATTTAGATAGACTTTTGTGAGAAAAAGATATTTACGTAATAATTATAAGTTCTAATATATTAATATGAAATCATATTATTTAATTAGTATTGATTAAGAATTAATTTGGAATTAATTTTGTGATAAAAAAGACACTAATTAAATATATAGGGATTGATTGTGTAAATCATTCATTCTTATATATATGGGTTTATGATCCATAGTTCTTCATGTTGGGCTAAACCCATGGAGTAACCCATGGATACTCCATGGAGGTTTTAATCCATGGAGCATGAAGAATATGGAAAGTCATGAGTTACATGGTGTAAACCTAATAGCCACAATATACAAAGACCCCATAACTCAAGAAATCGGCCCTAAGGATTCATATGAGAGGGCTAGCCGATTTTGAGCATAAGAACTTTTCTCTCAAGTTATTCCAAGTTGTTGGTGGTGTTGTGTGAACCATTTGAGGTGTCACACTTTGGGCACTAGGCTCTTAAGCTCCATGGAATCAAGCTACAACCAAGAGGTATGTTATCCTAACTAGTATCTTGTATTGTTTATGTCCAATTGGATGTTAGTTGTAGGTTAATGCCTTGGAAACCATTTGCATGTATAATTGGTGAAAACATAGATCCAAGGTATTTAGGGTTGTATGTGCACCATAGGATGTTGTAGTATACTAAAACCCATCATATGTAACCCTTGTTATGAATTTGCCATGTAGCATAAAGTTTATGAGCTCAACTACATTGTGTTATGAATATTATTTATATCTAAATAATATATAATTGAATTACCGAATTTTTAAGTTACTAATCATAATCTACTCTAATAAATGAAGTTTTTTTGCCACATGTCATCTTCTCCTTCATTTGGACACATGGCATTTTCTAAAAATTTTAAATTTTCTATTTTCCACTTGTCATTTTATTGTATTTTTCATTTTATTAAATTAAAATTTCACATTTAATATATAAGGTAATATATATGTAATGTATTTATTAGAAAATGATTTATATATGTAATGTATCCAATACATTAAAGTCTCATTAATTTTAACAATTCAAAAAATTTCTCATTTTTCTTATAAATTCAAACTTTTCAAATTGTTAAAATTTTATATATATTTTTTTTAAATAAACTCATGTAATACATGAGTCTCACACCTAGTTAGGGTTTATATTCAATAATTGACAACAAGAGATGTGCTTTGCATTATAACTTGTCAATAGTACATTAGGGAATATCACATTTCTCCTAAAATTCTAATACGAGTTAAGTTGACCTAGTTAACTTTGTTTGACCAAAATTGACGGTTGTCACAAACACCTTGCAAGTGCAGCACTCAATGAAAAAGAGAAAAGGGTTATGCTAAATATAAAATCCATCAAATGTTATAAGAAGAACATAAAGTAAAGATTCAAGAACCAATATGAAAGAATTCTTATTTTCTTTGCACTTTACAACAATGGATTGAAATGATGTTGGTTCCTATGGCATTCGTTTCATTTAATATATTTAATATTTTATTGCATGCCAGGTATCATAGAGGAACTGTACTGTTGTCTAGTTAAAATTTTGAAGTTGTATTTTGTACTCTTTGAAATTATTAATTGTTACCAGAAGCTTCTTCCAGCTTCTCCTTAATCTTCTTTGACAACTGAAAAATCTCAGGGGTCTACACGTTTAACAAACCAAAATATTTAAAAGATAAAGTGATATGAACATGTATAACGGAAAATTAGGTAAGTGAAATCCACTTGTTTAACTTCTGATACAGAGATAGCAATAGATGATTTAGCATTTTCTGAAATCCATTTTGTTACAAGTTAAAGTCCTAACATAATCATCTCAACCTAACCAAGTTCCTAGTTCGAAGTTGAGATCTAGATTTCATCTAATTTCCCAGGCATTTCATCAAACAGATGGAGGTTGAATATTTGGACCAGAATCTTGGGTTCTTAGGCTTAGATAGCTTCTAGTATTATTGTTTCTTTGGGTTGTTAATGATCTTACAGAGGCACATCCCAAATTAAGGGCAGCTGAACACCATAGCAAGAGAATTATCAACACATTCAACCCATGACTGGATCCAAGATTTTGACCAGAGTTATCATCTTATTAGGAAAATGCAAATCAGTTGCAGAGATATAAGAAATAGAATAAACATTAGGTGATGGAGTCTTCGATCCAAACACACAAAACATTATCAAATGATCAACAAACCAAGGAAACACATTCTGAAATAAGCCTACGAGAAACGCTTAATCAGGATTTTACAGAAAAAAAAAAACAAAAAACCCAATAAAAAGATAGAGAAGAAAACCCCAACAAAACAATCAGCAAAATGACAGAAAAACTTTAGTTTCCTTTTGTTTTTATGTTGCAACACAACTTGTCAAGTTTGAAAATCAGATTTTACAGAAAAAAAAACGCCAATCAGAGAAAAGGAGAATTAAAAAAGCAGCAACTAGTCTTCAATTTTATCCTATCCATACATAAAGAGGAAATTTAACCATCTAAAATTAGAGAAAACCCGTAGGGAACTAAAGTAAAACGTAGAAGAGAAAAATGATAAGAATGAAAACTTACAGAGACCTTGATAAAATAAGAGAAAACCCAACCCTTTCAACTTCCCAGTTCTACCGGTTCTCTTTTGAAACCTTTTCAAAATTAACTTTTGATTTATACTATTATAATCCAACTTTTTATTCTTTATTATGAAATTGGTCCCTTATTTTTTCTTTTTACATTTTGACCTATCTTTTATTTTTTATTACAAACTTGGTCCAAAATTCTTTTAGAATTTTTTTTATAACTTTCTAAAAGTGTAACTCTATATTTATTATTAGGTCATCTATAACCATATACTAAAAATGTACTTTTACACTAAAAGTTATACTATATTGCTCCAACCCCATACTAAGCCTAACACTATATATATATATATATATATATATATATATATATATATATATATATTAGGAAATCTCCCCATCCCCCTTCTTGTTCACCGTCTCCTTTTCCATGATCATCACTTGCATTGTTGTCTGCCTACACCTCTATCGGGCACCTACATCATTATCTCCTCTTCTACCATTTGCTCAAACTTACACATGAAACCATCAAGGAAATCGCACCTTAAATGTGTTTGAGATGGTCTAACACTATATTTGGTGTAATTCTATTCACCAACCTTACACATATTGTTAGGTTTAGTATGGGGTTAAAGCAATATAGTGTTACATTTTAGTAAGGACAGAAGTTGATGCCTCTGTAGCACTCCGGTAGTGTTCGGAGAAGTCGCTTGTGTCTCTCTTCATCTCCGTAGTTCCAACTGTGTCTCTTCATCTCCTTCCTATTGGCGGCGACGACGCGGTGATGGTGGTTGTGCTTGACCGATAATTTTGTGTTAAGTGATAAAGGGGGTGTTTACAAAAACAAAAAGGCAGATAAAGGGGAAGGGGTGTTTACATTTTCTTTTTCTTTTTTCTTTTTTCTTATTTATTTATTTTAATAAAAAAAAGATGAAAAAAGAAGATACCACAGGCAAATCCGTCATTTTAGATATTTTCAAATTATTTAGACCAAACTCGCAACAAAATCAAAGTTTTGGACCGATGATGCTAGTTCAAACTTTTTGGACCAAAGTGGCAATTTTCGACAAACCATAGGGACTATTTTTGCAATAGTCAAAAAATGGGATTTTTTTTTCAAAATATAGACACAAAAATAGACATTTCCGGATATAGACATGCATTCCGTGGATGTAGCTCCGCGGAATCTACTGTAGCTCCGCGGAATGGATCTTGAGATTTTTTTTTTCACATCGATTCTTCAGGGTTTATATTAATTCCCCAACTAATTATTTTCAAGTAAAGATTATAATAGTATGATAATCTTTTCTTAAAAATAATTAGTTGGGGGAATGAATCTAAACCCCGAAGAACCGATGTGAAAAAAAACACACACACATTAAAGATCAATTCCTCGGAGCTACCTCCGCAGAATGAGTTCATTCCTCGGAGGTAACTCCACATAATGGATTTTTAGTGTTTTTTTAATACATTGATTTATTTACGATTTTGCCATTCCACGAAGCTACAGTAGATTCCGCGGAGCTACCTCCGCGGAATGTATGTCTATATCCGGAAAAGTCCATTTTTATGTCTATTTTTTGAAAATACCCCCCATTTTTTTACTATTGCCGGTATTTTCCCGAAAAAATGGCATTCTCCTCAATCATATCGTCGACAAGCTATTAATGGATCATGTTCTTTGTTTTCTTCGATGATTAGCAACTCCTACTTCCAGATGAGATCCAAACACTCTCAACCGTAATCACTCTTTGTATTCAAATTTTCATATTGAACGCAGATGAATTTCAAAAAATAAAGTTCATCGAAGACTGAAATCCTCGTCGGAATGTAAATTTCTATCAAATTGTGTAAACAACACCCAATTGTATTATTTTCTATCGTCCAATAAAAATCATACAAGGTATTGCAGTTGGAGGCTTTGAGGTGACATGAACAACCAAATCTAGAATCTAGATGCCAAATTGTGTAGTTTCTATGTTTTTGGAGAAAAAAATTGCCAACCACATTAATTTAGTTGTTTACATATATAATATATGTTCACTATGTAAAATATGCATATCATCAAAAGCTTCTCAAGCACCCCTTTTTTACCTATTTGTCTTCATTTTCAACCTATAACCAATCAAGTGAAAGCATAATAACTTTGTTACACTTATCTACAACTTGAAGCTTTTTACATGTCTAACTCTCTTCATCTTAACAAGTGCAAAGAATAAAAAACAAATTAAGTCAAGCCATAATATAATATCTGCAATAAAAGTCATGATGATGATAAAACCATCACCCATGGAAATCTTTAAGCCACATAAAAATCACAAATATAGAAGAATTTCTAACAGTTAATATCTCAGATACAAAGAAAAACAAATATCAAAGAAATGATATTAAAAGTCATTATTAAAAGACATTGTGCTTGTAATTATAATCTTTGTTTGACAGATCCAACAGCCTGGGCGTGAAACCACATTCAACCACCAAAACTTTTTGTCATTATTTCACAATCAACAAAATATACAAAATATTATAACACATCACATGCTCTTTAACAATCTTTTCTTTTTCATCAATGCCTTAAGCTTCTCAGATACAATCATCTCAACGCCTATTCATGATAGCATCATAAATAAGTAAAAAAAATTAAGAACAACATTGTTGTTTTGTTGGCTGCAACAATTATTCTCAACGTTATAAGCTAAAAAATCATGAATAATGATTATAGAAAAAAACAAAATGTTACATATATTCATTTATTACTTCCATAAAGTAGAAACTCTTACCATATGAAGCCGCATGGGCATTTGGTCTAGTGGTATGATTCTTGCTTCGGGTGCGAGAGGTCCCGAGTTCGATTCTCGGAATGCCCCAAGTTGGAAATAAATATTTATGCTTATTTTATTTTGTTCCTTTTTTAAACTTCAAATTAATGGTAGATTCACTTGAAATAATGTCAGATTTCTGTCCCTTAATCTATTACCATATTGCAAAATTTACTTGTAATCTGACAAGATTTTTGTTTTTTAATCTTAGAATATTTTGCAGCATAATCATCCAAATAAATGTATGCAAGCAAACCTAAAAAAATACCTGCATTAAAACAATAATCTTACAAAATAAAGAAAACATATGGACCACAATGAAGTTAGTTTATTTGGCAAAGTAAACATAATTTGATTTATAGTTCAACAACCGATTAGCAACACAATACTTGCATAAGATCATAGTCCATAGACCCTACACAACAATAATGTTACAAATTCAAACAATAAATAGCAAGGTGCAAAAAGTAAAGTGTGCATTCAAACTTACCCAAAGAAGAAACATTGCACTTTTGCAGCGACCAAAAATGGAAAGTTAAGGATTTGAAGGGAGTGGGCATTTGGTCTAGTGGTATGATTCTCGCTTTGGGTGCGAGAGGTCCCGAGTTCGATTCTCGGAATGCCCCAATCTTTTTCCTCAACAAAATCAATTCAATTTGTATATAGAAAATTAGGTGCATATATTTTGTTTAATTTGATATTCTACTAAAGTCAACTGAGGACTTCTGGAAACAAAACAGATCTACCTACTCAAAATGGACACATTATAATCTAATTTATATACCGTAAAACATGTGCTTTCATTTCTGAAGGTATGCTTTTAGGCACCAAACTTGGTGAAAATATGCAACCGCCTACCGGAATAAGATATCTTTCTGCTTCCACTTTTTTTTTTCTTTTTTTTCCGGTTATGTACTTACTGCATTTATATAAATAACTAACTGCATAAAGTAAATGGCTATAAATGCAATAGAATTAACAAAATTGACAATTGGTCTAGTGATATGATTTCAGAATGCCCCATACTCTACTCATTTTTCTGTTTTATGGTGTTATAATTTAAATGCAAGAAATGGCAACCAACTTTCATTTAGTTGTGTAGTATAGCATCCTACTTTTACATACTACTATATCACGCAACAACAAACCCCAAATACATATACAAAATGTGAGCCCACAATGGATTGGTGGTGAAAAAAGAACACTAGGGTAAATAAAGTAGAAAGCAGATACTAGCAGTAAAAGCTAAAAGCAGATACTATAGAGTGATTGAAGGAAACTAGACTAGACTGGTTTGAAGATTAGTATAATAAGTATCTGCCCAGAATTTGTAGTCTTTCACTATTAGAAGTTAGAAATAAATATGCTTCCATATGAGCTTTGCAAAGGCAACATACGCCAACTTAGGACTGCAAGTGAAAACCTTAATTCACACACTCACTCACTGTAGCCTCAAATCAAATTATGCTCACTCAGTTCCAGTAGTGAATTCTACATGAGAGTGGTGTAGAAAAAAATAAAAGTGGAAGCACCTCAAAGTTGAGCAGTGTCACGTATTTCAGACAATAAATGCCAACTCATGGGCAGATAGATACATTTGGTAATATGCAGAAATCTTGAAATGATACAGCTAGCATCATGAAAAGCATATGTAACTTCATTACCAGAGTAAGCAAACATGTAACTATACAATATTCTTTCTTTGTGAAAATGCTTTTAGGCACCAACATAAAGTATGAATGGGTATAAAAATGCAAAAGTAAGAACAACAGAATATGGGCATTTGGTCTAGTGGTATGATTCTCGCTTTGGGTGCGAGAGGTCCCGAGTTCGATTCTCGGAATGCCCCTTAAATTCCTTTTTCTTCAACATAATCAATTCATTTTTCATATATTTTTTAAGCTCCACTACTTTACTTAATCTGATACTCTAGTATTAATATGAACCAAAGTCAACTTTAATGCTTTTCAAATCAAAGTGGATAGTATACTATATCATGTGGTTGTAGATCTGACAAAATTCTCAATGAATTAACTCTCAACTCATGGGTAAGGCTGGGCAGTTTCTACTTTTTAATTGCATTCATAAAAAAACTTGTGTGTACTGCTTAATATATATAGTGAATCCTGTGTAGGGGTGGGTGTTGCCTCTTTTCAATCTTATGTTCAGTGTCTTGAGAAATTTGCTCAATGCAACCATAACAATGCAGTAAAAAAAAAGATTGATGTTTAATAAAAATTCAACTTATGAGTTCTTTTAATAGCAAATCAAAGCTGACTTAAAAATTCAACTTATGTGTTCTCTTAATAAAAATTCAACTTATGAGTTCTTGAATAGTTTTGGGTTTTGGAAGAGTTGATGTGCTGAGATTAGTTGAGAATTGAGATAAAATTTGCAGACCCACAAGGGGGAAACCACCACCAGAGGGTAAAGAGACTACATATACTCAGCCACAAGGGGGAGCATGGAAATAGTAAACTGATACTAGCAATAGAGCTGAAAATAAGTAGTTAAATATTGTATTAATTAAAGCACAAACAACATATCAAAAAAAAAAAAAAAGAAACTAAAGACCTATACTACTTACTCCGTTATCCTGATTTTATGCGTCCACACCCTCGTATGTGAAGTCAGAAAAGAGATCAAAGGTGGTTTTGGCATGATGGCTTACTTGAGACAATGCCATATCAGCAAACTTATATTTCAACCAAGCTGACAAGAAATAGCAATGTACTTTCATTTATATTAAGGCATTGTACTTTGAAAATCTATCGAATAGCATTTTTACTTTTAAGTTGTTCTCTTATCAAGACATTGTACTTAAAAGATCTACTCGATTGAAGCAATGAAAAGTGCTTTTTTTCGAATGACATTGCTATAGCCTATAATTGGGTATATTTTAGAAGTAAGATGCTCTAATACAAAGAAATGAAAGTAGAATGCTATAATAAACAAACATATAAAAGTACGTTGCTGACTTTCTGATTGACAGTTCCATATCTTACACTTTTAACACACTCAGACTAGCTATGACACCTCAAGTATAACTGCAAGTAAAGTGGCTTAAAACTATATATGTATTATATATGGGTTGTTTTATAAGTCAGTGAAAATTCAAAGTTGACTTTGACCTATACAGATAGATACGTATCAAGAAAATTTGCTGATCATAGCTGGTTTTCAAGTACAATACGCTAATAAGAAGTAATTTGGAAGTACAATGATGTTATGTAATGATAAAAAATGAAAGTAGAATCCTAGATATGAAAAAGAATTGGAAAGTACATACCTATTTCTTGCATTTAGCAATGTTAAACCGTCAAATACAATAACCGGCTTAGGCCCTGTTTGTTTACCTCTTAATTGTAAAATTAAGAGGCAATATCTGAAAATTTTAGATTCAGATCGTTTGTTTGCGTCTTACTTTTACCTCTTAAAATAAAAAACACCTCTTAGTTTATCAGATAGGAACAAAGTCTGAAAAAAAAAAGAACGCGTGTTTTGTTTTTCCCTAAACTACACGATCACACGTACCCACCTCCTCTTTTCCCGTCTTCTTCCCCTGTCGCGCCTGCTTCCCTTCGCCTTTAACCCTTCGCCGTCGCCGCCGCCTGAGACGATGCCGCCCACCCATCGTCGACGACGGCCGCCTGAAACTCCGCTTGCAGTACCCTAAACTCGAAAATCAAAAAATCCAAAACAGGTGCGTTTGCTTCTTCTGAAAATCGATTGATCTTCTTATGGTTCTTCCTTTTTTCCCCCCAAATGCGAAAATAAATAATGAAAATCAAGTTCTTATGTTATGGTAATCAGATTCTGATTTGTTCAATAGTAATCTATATTATTTTGATTTTATATGCTTGATTTTTGATATGTTCAATGGATAAGATAAAATGTTGATGTTGAATTTTTGATGTTATAGGATCGATTTTGATGTTATATGCTCGATTTTGATGATATACGATCGAATTTGAATGTGTTCAATGGATATGATAAAATGTTGATGTTGAATTTTTGATGGTATAGGCTCGATTTTGATGTTATATGCTCGATTTTGATGATATACGATTGAATTTGAATGTGTTCAATAGATATGATAAAATGTTGATTTTGAATTTTTGATGTTATGGTTGATTTTTTATACTCAGTTTTTTATGTTCAATCTTGCTGTTATTGAAAATGTGCATTTGTTTTGTTGAAGTAGTCGTTGAAAATGTGCCTTTGTTTGCGTAAATTGTTGTTGAAAATGTGTATTTGTAATGTTTAACTTGTTGCTAAAACATGCATTTTTTTGTTGAATTGATCAAAGAAATGGGAGAAAAGAAGGATAGGATCAGTTGGAAGGTTGAAGGTGTAGAGAAAACGTTTCTAGAAGCTGGTTTATGTGAAGTTACAGTCACTAGACGGGAAGAGAGTAGTTTGAAAGCACTATCTTGGAGGAATGCAGCTGAAACATTAAAAATTGAACATAATTTTATTGCTGACCAAAAACAAATGAAGAACCGCTATGGCTACCTAAAGTCAAAGTTTGGTGCTTTTTTGAAGTTAAAAAACAAAACCGGTAATATGTACAATCCAACAACCAACACCTTCAATCTTTCCAAAGAAGAATCGGAACTAGAATCGAAGGTAATTTGTTTAGTTATAAAAAATATATTGTAACGCCCGTGTTTCTGGGCTAAAGCATTAATAATGGTGTAATAGTCTAGGTCAATCTTTATAACTCATTTTGAAGTAATAAAGAGGAATTATGTGAATATTATATAAATTATGTGCTTATTTGCTTAATTATTATGATTTAATTAATTAATAATAAAAATAAGCGTTAAAAATAAATATTAAATAAAGCCGATATCTTTTAAGAAAGTTGTAGTGGCCGAAACAAGGATTCCGTAGATATAAAGAATACCGAAATTCGAATTATAACGAAGAAGTTATGACCTGTCGAAGTTTCGCGACCAAACCGGCACGACATCGGTAAACGTAAATGGTGAATTTACGATAGAGAGATATTTAGCCTTAGCGATCTAAACAAAAGTCGTAGTGTTCGTTAAACCGAGAGCGTGCATAAAAAGAACGCCCAAATCTGACTTCGTATGAGGAAGTTAGGATTTTTATAAGTTTCAGCTTAGTAGTAGATAGCTAAAAACTCGAATTTTAGATCGAGTGATTTTTAGCCGACACAACCTAAACGAGAATCGAAGGTCTCGTCAATAGTAGTACAACGGTAAAAAGACAGACGAAAACGGACGTCGGATGAAGAAGTTATGAATTTTTAACGAATTTTCCTGCCCCGGTCTGTTAAAAATAATAATATTAAAAATAAAGTCAAAATTAGCCGACGAAGTCTAAATGAAAGTTGTAGAGCATAATTTCACCTATGTGTGCTTATAATGAACATTAAAACGGAGCCCGTATGCGAAAGTTATGGATTTTAGAAGTTTAAGACACAAAATTCGAGAAAAAATGCTAAAACCAAGGAATTTCGCATGGCTGGGGTTCGGCCACGTCACCCTCACTTGCGAGCCTACGTGGTGCCCCTCTGCTGATGACGAGTCCGAAGCGTGGCCCAGTCCGAGACCGACGCGTGTCCGCCTCATGTCAGCTGATGATACGACCGAAGGGAGGTCCAACCGAAATCAGGCGCGTGTCGCATCCATGGAGGTGTCCGAAGCGAGCCACATCTCGCCTACAAGTTTCTGACGCGCCTTCGCATCTAAGCCACCTCCGAGCCTCGCAGCTGCCGCGTGGAGCCTTCCTAGCCACTAAACTTCGGTCTCGCACCTTATAAATTAGGGGGTTGCGAGATCTTCCGGCTAGAATTGGAAATTTGGCATTTTTCACCCGTAAATCAATATTTTAGCTATTTCTACTTCCCTCGAAGCCCCGAAATTAATTCCAACACCCGAAACACGTCCCGAAGTGCCCGAAGACCCGGAAAAATTTATCTTTTCGGTTTTGAAGCTCCACCCTCGCAGAGCCCGGTTTTCAATAAAATATCTCGGTTTTATCAGAAACGATTGTTTTAGGAAACAAAGTGTTGCCCGATTATCGTCTTATCAAGTGAGTGTATAGTCACTTTCATCTTACACATAGATATGAAGTATTTTATATAAAATACATGCTATGTGTATAGGTATTGTTTGTTTATTTGAAATGATTCTTGAATGAATGATTTATACAAGTTTTAAAATGATTTAAATTGTATATATATATATATATATATATATATATATATATATATATATTATCTACAAATATGTTAGGTATAACATGGGTAGATGGAATAGTTGGTGTGTGATAAAATGATGAGAGACCTATTGTATAAACCTTGACGACTATGAGACGTAGTGCTTATTGTATAAACCATGGCGACTATGAGACGTAGTGCATATTGTATAAACCCTGGCGACTATGAGACGTAGTGCATATTGTATAAACCCTAGTGACTATGAGACGTAGTGCCTATTGTATAAACCCTGACGACTATGAGACGTAGTGTCTATTGTATAAACCCTGGCGACTATGAGACGTAGTGCCTAGTGTATAAACTCTGGCGACTATGTGACATAGTGCATGTTGTATGAACCTTGGTAGCAATGGACTTTGGATAAATTCCTTAGGTCAATCCTGAGGAATGAATGGATGAAGGATAGTCGATTCTTAGGGTAAATCCTTAAGAAATAAAGGAGATATGAGGATGGGTAATTGGGTTGATTGTTTGATGATTGAATGTAATAATTGTATTATTGTGTGTTGAAAACCCTATATGCTCACCAAGCTCCCAAGCCTGACCCACTCAGCTTTCTGTTTTACAGGTAGTGGACCCATAGCATAATTTGGATGATGATGAGGAATTTTAGGATTATAGGCCAGTAGTTGTAAATAACTGTTGTAAGGCTTATAATGTACTATTTATGTTTTTGGTCTGTACCGGAACATGACACCCTAAGGTTTTGATATATAATAAAAATACATTTCTTTAAGAAATGTTTTGATAAACTTTTTATCATATTTTGTTTTGGGAACAAATTCCGCAACACTTTTAATCAAATGATTACTCTGATTTTATTATAAAAAGCATAAACTAAATCAGTCTTTTCGGGCCGTGAAATTGGGGATGTCACATATATTATCATGTTTAAATAATAAAATATTTTTTCCAAACAGTCAAACAAACATGTGGATTCTTTGAGATGCACGCCACTACCGTACCCCGACCTTTGCACACAGTTGTTTGAATGCGCGACTGCGACAGACATTCATAGTTGGGGGCCAACTTCTACCCTTCCCCGTACTACTCAAGATTCAATTCAGTATAGTTTGCATGACTTTGACGACATTTATTGCACTCAACAAGAAATTGTAGGTCTCAATGAAGAGTTATCCGCTCAATCAAAAAAACAAAAGACTACAGATTCGGCAAAGAATCAAAATAAAAAGTAAGATAAGGGTAGAGATAAGGGTAAAGATGCATTGAATTCAAGATTGCTTGAAATCGGGGAAGATATTGCAATAGTTGCTAAGATATTTGTGGAAAAACAAGCTTCTTCAAATTTGGGAGCGTGTATGGAAAAGTTGGAGAAGTTAGGATAGGGAATATTTGATCCAAGATACACTATTGTTGTTGCTCTTTTTGGTGAAGGTGCGGATAAGAGGCACGTGTGGTTAACCATTGATCCAACTATTTGTGAGAATTGGGTCAAGACTGTTGGAGCACATTATGGAATGTTTCGTTAAGTTTTGAATGAGTTGATGGTTTTTTGTTTTTTTTTATAACTAGATGTTTTGAATGGCTACATGTTTTGAATGATTTAATGGTTTTTTTTGGATAACTAGATGTTTTGACTTGATGTTTTGTATTACTTGATCTTTGGTTTAAACTAGATTTTTATATGACATGAATGACTTGATGTTTTGGATGAATTTTTATGTTATATGTTGTTAATATAATTGTTATGTATTTTCAAAATAACAGATTGCTTATGGATTCGGATGAAGAAATTGCATTTTTCATTTTATTATGTTGCTATTGGTTGAATCTAGCATCCAATAGAAGTGGAATGGCAATTGATAACGATTCGGAAATGAGCGGTCATCAACATACAAAAGAATTGTTACATGGAACTTCTACACAATGTCATGACCTGATGCGTCTTTCACGTGAAGCGTATGTACTTTTATGAAATCATTTTAGACGAAACAATTGGTTGCAAAGTAGTAGACATATAAGCGTTGAAGAAAATATGGCTATGTTCTTGACAACTATAACACATAATAAACGATTCAGGATTATCAAACGAAGGTTTCAACACTCTACAGAAACTGTTCATAGATGCTTTCATGAGGTGCTAAATGCAATGATGATTTTTGCAAAAGAAGTTATAGTGCCAACAAATTCAAATGCAACAGTGAATTCCTCAGAGAGACATCGTAGGCTAAAAGAAATATTTCTTGGAGCAATAGGTGCGTTAGATGGAACTCTTGTACATGCAGTCATGCCTGCTAATCAACAAACTCGCTACAGGAGAAGAGGAAAAGGTGAATGCTTTCAAAATGTTTTAGGAATTTGTGATTTTGATATGATATTCACATTCGTATGGGCTGATTGGGAGGGCATACCACATGATTCGCGAGTTTTAAAAGAAGTTGCATTTAACCTGACTTCAGGCTTTCCATTCCCTCCTTCAGGTTTGTAATTCTTTTTAAATTTATTATAAAATGCGATTTTAAATTTCTATATATAATACTTCCTTCACTCATGTTTATAGATAAATATTACCTTTGCGATGTTGCATACACCAACACTCGTGGATTTATGGCTCCTTACCGCAACACGAGATATTGGTTATCCGATTATCGACGGCGACGTGCGTTAACTAAGGAAGAAAAATTTAATCATGCACATGCGCAACTCAAAAATGTTATTGAACGTGGATACGGTGTTTTGAAGGCGAGATTCCCAATCCTAAAGCGAATGACTCCTTTTCCTTTTTCAGTGCAAAGAGATATAGTCGTCACTTGTTTTGCAGTCCACAATTTCATAAGGAAATGCGATATTCATGATGAGTTATTTATCGCGTTCGAGAAGAACAATGGTCAGACACAAGGGGGAGAGAATGATGGCCAAAATATACACGATATGGAATGGGGTTCACAAGGCAATAAATACATGGATAATTTGCGTGATCAGATTGTGAATCAATTGGGGTAAATTTAAATTTATAGGATTTTATTTGGATTTTAGTGTGATTGTGTGGATTTAAAAATATTTATGTTTGATTTGGATTTGTGTTTAATTTTGATTTATGCTAAATTTGGATTTTATATGGTGTTTATATTTTTTTAATACCTATTTAAGAAATTTATTAAGTTATTTTCTAAACAAACACTTGAACTCAATAAAAAAATAAAATAGAATGGTAAAATGGTCATTTTAATAATTCAGCACAACAATTCAGAGGTCCCAACCAAATAGCATGTTAAACATTTAGCTCTTAAAATTTCAGACTCTCTAAGAAATTCAGACCTCTTAAAAATTCAGATCCCGACAAACAACCCCTTATTCCATCAAGCAGATGCTACACACTAGTAGATAATACTTCTTAAGTTCTTCGAAAAATTAAATGGAGATAAGACTTTTCTTATAGTAGTTGCATTTAAAACATTTTATACAGAATATTATAAGATACCTTGATGTCCAAATGAACATCTTTGCCTCTTTGGGGTACCAATTATTATGTTAATGTGTAACACATTTTTTTAATAATTAAATAATTGCATAAAGTATGAATGGGTATAAAAATGGTATAGTAAGAACAACAAAATATGGGCATTTTGTCTAGTGGTATGATTCTCTCTTTGGGTGCGAGAGGTCCCGAGTTCAATTCTCGAAATGCCCCCAATTTTCTATTTTTGGATTAAATGCATGAAATAGCAACAAACTTGGTCAAAGACATAAATCGAAAGTCAAAGTCAACGGCCCAAGTTGATCCAACTCGTCAAGTTGTCCTTCAACTCGTCGAGTTTCTCCATCAATCTACACAGATGGGGAAAAACCAAGTCAACTCGCCAAGTTCCTCTATAATTCTGAAAATATCGGGGAAAACCGAGCCAACTCACCGAGTTTATCCAACTAACTCGCCGAGTTTTCCAGAAACCCACCTCTTAACACACTAAGCACTTAATCCATGAGGACATGACTCCAAAACATAGATCTGAAGGAACAACCCTAAAATGACTTAATGCATGTCTAAATGAAGCTCTTAAGTTTAGAATGGACATAATAATTGACTTAATGCATGCATGACACAAAAATCCTCATAAAGTTTGCACCTTTAAGCTCAAGGGTACCAAAATCAACTTAGATCTGAAGGAACAATCCTAAAATGACTTTACTCCATCATCATCCCCCAAAAGAGGCCAAACACACAAAAAAAACCCAAAATAAGGAGATCTAATCATCCATAAGTCAAGGTATGAACTTGATACCTTAAAGTGACTGCAAGAAATGGAGTGATTCTGGACCCAAGACTTCCTTCTCCAAGCTAGAAACTTCAAGATCTTCTAATTCCTTCAAAATGCACAAAAAAGAACACCAAACTTCCTTCCAAGGCTCCAAAAACTTGATAATGGAGGCTACAACTCGATTTAGGGTTTGGACAACAATGGAGGCTAATAAGGATGCCAGAAAAATGACTTAAGAACTTTAAATAGGGTGCAAGACCCTAACAATTAGGGTTTCCTTCCCAGCTGTCAACTCGTCGAGTTGAGGCTCCCCAACTCATCAAGTTGGTTCATTAAACCCTCACAAT
Organism: Lactuca serriola; assembly: GCF_051521515.1. Classification (NCBI taxonomy): domain Eukaryota; kingdom Viridiplantae; phylum Streptophyta; class Magnoliopsida; order Asterales; family Asteraceae; genus Lactuca; species Lactuca serriola. The sequence goes on from NC_136412.1 coordinate 251,696,191, forward strand.
CCATCTTCAACACGACAAGTTGGTCCCTCCAACTCGTCGAGTTGACCTAGAAACAGGGTTATTCTCAACAATTTCTCTTCAAGATTTCGGATGTTGCAACTATTATCCATAGTGATGGTATATTAGGCACACCTTATGTATACGTAAGACTAGATACCTTATGTATGGTACTTATGACGAATAATGATAACACCCTTGTACCTTAAAAGACAAAAAAAACTAAAGGAAGAAAAATGTGTAGGGTGGTTTGTGCTAACTACTACATATGCTTCACATATTATTCAAAAACGGAAGACAAAATACCAGAGACTAATAAGGATAAGGATGAGACCCAAGATGACTTTTTATGATTAATTGTTGTTTAAGACGTAAACCTAAAGATGTGTGGTTAGAGACGTCATATTAAAGATTTATAATTTAGATAAATGTCTAAGGAAAATTCTTAAAAACTAAAGACTTAAGAATTTTAAATGAAAATATGATTACTTGATAATACTTTAATATTTTAAAATGATTTTTTGGGAGTCTCATTGGATTAAGAAATGTGTTGATTCTTTAGACCATAAAATGATATTTAAGTGTATACTATAATTATAAGATATTTTATAATCTTATTACTATAAAGTGTGCCAAAAGTAAAATGCTGTAAGGATGCATTTATATGTATTATTGACAAATGCTAAAAAAAAGAATAATGTAATAACTTAATGTGTTTTTGTATCTTATAGGGGTGAGCGCGGTGCGGTTCGGTGCGGTTATTAGCCAAAACCTCACCACTAACCGCAAATACGGTTAATCCATTTTCAAAACCGCATGGTGCGGTTATTTTTGCGGTGCGGTTTTGTTTTTTCTGTGTTGCGGTTATTAACCGCATGGATTTGGTGCGGTTATTTTGTGTGGTTTTTAACAACAGTTTAGAGCTCAAATAGTTTTAAGAGTTCAAACATATTACTTATAATAATAATAAAAAACCATAAGGTATAAGACAATTAACTATTTAACTTAAACGACAAACAACTAATATCTTAAAAACGTCAAATCAATAGTAATTAACAATAAATAACTTAAAATTGTCTAATTTCATCATTTTTTCAAAGTTAAACATAAGAAAAAACCAACACTTTTGTCTTCTAGTATTTTATCCATCTTTCATTCATGAAACTTGTCTTATTTTTAATATTTAATAAAGTAATAATCGATAAAAAAATTGTATATAATATATGCGGTGCGGTGCGGTTTTTTTGCGGTTTTTGGAAACTAATAACCGCACCGCACCGCAAATTTGCGGTTTTTGAAAAATAGAAAACCTCACCATCGGTTTTTATTACGGTTGCGTTTTTTGCGGTTAATTTTAGTTGCGGTCCGGTTTTTGCTCACACCTATCTTATATACTAATCCAAATATTTTGCTAGTACATAAGCTCATAAATAAAAGGATAAGTTGGTTTAAATAATTAATCACAACCAACTCCCAAAATAATTATATTTGTTTTAACTTTTGACAATGCTAATCAAATAGTAGTATAAAATCTATATTGATGTGTTATGTATTTTCTTGAAACTCTTCTTACCCTAAATTACTTTTTCTAGTCACTAAAATCAATCAATTTACCCTAGTTGTTTATATATTTCTGTGGTATTTTATTTTACTTCTGATTATTTAATATTTGTTGTTTAGGTGTAATTCTTCAGTTTTCATACAACACTAAGAATAGGAATGTGCTAAGTTATATAGCGTACTTTGTGAAATTGTACGTCTTGCGTTTGTAGTCCAACGGTTAGGATAATTGCCTTCCAAGCAATAGACCCGGGTTCGACTCCCGGCAAACGCATTTTAGTTTTTATTATCATTTTCGTTTGCTGCGTTGATTAATAAACTTCTTTCTAGTAGATTTTTGAATTTTATTTTTATTTTCCTGGAATATCAGGTTCCTTTGCTGCATTTTAATCGAACTTTCTTCAGTCAAAATTGTCGTTGGGATCCGTTTTGCTCTCTATCCCTCTGTTACTTCGGCTACTACCAAACAGCTATAAAAGGTTAGCATCAGTTCAGTTTGCCGTTACTTGTATTATAAAAATCGAATAAATTATTTTCAAGTTTTAAATTGTTGGTGTTCTGAATTTCATGAAGTTATTCCGATAACTATGTTTGATAATTGATGTATAATTAGGGTTTTGAATGTTGCCCCAAACAATACCCCTCGTAATTTAATTTTATCCTCAATGAATGTAATGCTAGTTGTTTATAATAAAATTTAGACATTTACAATTCTATCATGTCTTTTTTGGATCAGTTATAGTTATTCTGTATAATCCATGTCACAAGATGGTAAGTACATGAAAGAGAACCAATGTGATGAATTTTAAATTTTTTCATCAATTTAGACTTGGTGCATAAATAAAAACATCCATAACCATAAGCATGAGCTGAATATATGGACAAAGAATGTTGTGAGATCTAAAACATATATAGGTAGATTGGATTCCAGAAATCATAGACTTGACTTGGTTTATATGAAACTAAATGAATAGTGTCACCAATTTTTTTTATAAATACAATGAGTTGATTATGTTGAAAAAGGAAGGGGCATTTCGAGTTGATTAAACTTGGGAAAGCGAGAATCATACCATTAGAGATTAGACCAAATGCCCACTTCCTTCATGTGTCTCTTTTTGTTGTTTATCACCTTATTAGGGGGTGTTTGGCTTAGCTTTTGAGAGGCCAAAAGCCCTTTTAGGAAAAGATCAAAGGAAAAAGATGTTTCGCAAAAGACTTTTAAAAACTATTTTTGGATTTTGGATAGAAGGAAAATCAACTTTTTGGAAAAGTCAAGACTTTTTGCAACTTTTTCAAAAAGGACTTTAGTTGAAATATGAATTTTCTGACATCATATTGTTTCAAGTATGTGAGTCCAGTACTTTGATAGTCTCATTAGGGATCCATGGGCCACAACTTGGGAAGGATTTACCTAAAGCCCTCACTAAAAAAAATCTTTTCCATCATCAAAGAGATGAAGAAATCAAAAGTCAAGGGTAAAATGGTCATTCAGCATCATGGACTTAATCAAACATGTTACCAAACTACTTGTGCAAATTACTCTTTCTAATTTTATCAAAGGTAATTTACTTTTCATCTGTTTTCCTGATAAAAAGTCATGTTAAAAAGGAATTTTGAGCACAAAGAAAAAAAATAGAGAGATAAACCATCAAGGGCATTTGGTCTAGTGGTATGATTCTCGCTTTGGGTGCGAGAGGTCCCGAGTTCGATTCTCGGAATGCCCCTCTACCTTTTTCATACATTTTATATTAATTTTTTGTTGATACTATTTAATTAAATTTCATATTCTATGACTGATATAACTTAAAGTCAACTAGGACTTTTGGGAAGAAAAAAAAAACAATCTACCAACTAAAGGGATATTATATATTACAAACATGTAGTTGTAGATCTAAAAAGATTCTTTTGTCAATAAATGCAACTCACCAGCAGAAAATCTTGAAAAGATGTAATTTTATTACCAGAATAACATATCATTCTGCTACCACTTATTTTATTTTTTTTCTTTCTATTATGCACTTTACTTACAGCATTTATATAATTAATTAACAAAGTGCATCAAATAAATGACTATAAATGCAATCCAACTAACACAATGGGCATTTGGTCTAGTGGTATGATTCTCGCTTAGGGTGCGAGAGGTCCCGAGTTCAATTTTCGGAATGCCCCACACACACGTTACTCATTTTTGGGTTAAATGCATGAAATAGCAACATAGTTTCATGAAAATATGTATCATAGTATCATACTTTATTTAATTTCTGTTACAACATTGAAGTTCCAACCCTTTCTTATTAAAGCATTGTACTTTGAATTTTTTTTTCTACTAAAACATTTTATATTAAATATCTATTCAATTAAAGCAGTGAAAATTGTTTTGTTTTGTATGACATTGCTATATAGTTGGGTAGATTTCAAAAGTATAATACAAAGAAATGAAAGTAGAATGCCATAATAAACAAATAGATAAAAGTAAATTGTTGTTTCCACATATCCAAGATTCGTTACTGAATTTCTAATTGTTTTTTATTGATACCTATATATGTCACCTGAAGTATACGTATAACAACAGCAAGTAAAGTGGCTTAAAACTATAGTCTACGGGCCTGTTTTGTAAATAGAGAAAAGTCAAAGTCAAAGATGACTTTGACCCAGTTTAATGTTATCTGCCAAACACTTCTTCTTTGGGCATGCATTTCCATGTAGCAAGTGGTGAGGCTCTAGCCTGGCATTTTTGAAAAGTGTCTGTATAGAAGAAGCTTGTTGATATTGAAGAAAGAAAATAAGAAGATAGCAACTTTTGAGGACATATATATCTATTGAAAAATTTGTAGATAGATATGCTTATATCTATGATAGGCATTTGAAGACGATTAGTAACATCAGATGTATCTAGTTAGTTGATGGTAAACAAGTGAAACTAGCCTGCTAAAAAACAAGAGATTAGCCTGGGTTGATTACCAGAAACAAAAAAATAAAAATAAAAAATAGAAAATAAGAGTTGGGTAAAGTTCTCACCTCCAAGCCAAACAATCCAACTTAATCAAGGCGAAGATCACCAAGATTAATTGAATTGGAGAAACTTGAATACTATTTGTGATAATGCCATACCATACTAATAATAAGACCATCCGTTATACCCACCACATGCCACATATGTGGTGGGTGCCACATCAGCACCACATTCCACTACCACTAACATGAGATACTTACCACTAAACACACCACTCCACCTCATTTTTTTATTTAAATTTAATTCAAAAATACATTAAAAACATTTTTTTAATACTAGTTTTTCCATTAAATTAAAATACCAAATTACATTAAATAAAAACTAAATTAATTGAAATTAAAAAATAAAATAAAAATAACAATCAAAATAAAAATTACATTAGTTAAATTTAAAAAAAAACATTAAAAAAACTAAAAGTTCCAACCATAAATAAAATAAACTACCCCCGACGTCTACGTCGGGCTCGAACCGACTCTTTCATTGCTTGGAAAAGTTCCAAGTCTTCACCCTCAAGGTCGTCCGCTTTCATTTTCAAAATTTCCATATCGGTTTTTGTTTGTAGTATCTATTGTGCCTCTTGAAATAATGTTTGTGCTTCGATCATTTTTTGTTCCATCCCAGTCATCACCTCGGCCTTTGTTTCTTGAAGTTGCACATATCGATCAAATTTATCGCCAAACATATCCATAACACTAGAATTCGAAGATGTTGACGCCGCTTTTTTTGCTTTATTTCTTCCAACGGGCTGACGAAGAGGTTGGTCGTTTTCAAGATCTATCGGATCGTCGTTGATGTCGATGTGTGTTCGGTCGTCCGATTGTTGAGAAGTTCCATCGGAGTTTCTCGAACGCTTTGAACCGGAAGATTGGGAACTTCCTTCCGTTTTGGAGCGTCTTTCAATTTTAGCCACGGTTTCATATACAGAAAAGCTTAGCGTGTTGGCGTTGTTTTTTCAAATTGGTCCATGGCCGCCTTGAAAACATCAAAATCGTTCGAGCCGCTTTTGCGTATGTTTAGGAGGTTGTTGTAGATTCCTCCAAACTTGGTGCATTTTAGTCGAATATCTCGCCATTTCGACGTAATTTGATCGGCATTTCGAGTTTCACTTTCCATTAACTCATAAAAAATGGCTCGGACTTTTTCCCAAAAACTTCCGTAAGGCTGGCTATCTCCTACAATTGGATCTTCGGAAGCCGCCACCCATGCCTCCGCTAACTTTTCTTCTTCTTCTTTTGTCTATGAGACCCTTTTTTGGATGGTAGTGGGTCGGACCGGTTTTTTTCCTTTTTTCTTTTTTGGTTGAGGTGGTGGTGAAGATTGCATTTCCGGAACAAAATCCGGCGAAAGTGGTGGTTGTGAGTTTGGTGGTTGTGAAATTGGTGGTTGTTGTTGTTGTGACGATTGTTGTTGTAGTTGTTGGAATTGTTGAAATTGTTGGTATTGTTGTTGCATTTGTTGTTGTTGGAAAGCCGGAAAAGGTTGATATTGTTGTTGAAAAAGTGGTGTTTGTTGGATAGGGGAACCACTTTGAAGTAGATTGATAAAACCGCCTTGAGGTGACTCCATAGTCGGGAATTGTCGAGGGGTTGTATCTAACGCAAAAGCGTTATCGGGTTTGCGATTTCTGTGTATTTTGGTTGGAATCCATGATTTTTGGTTGTGAAGATGTAGTGTGTAGTTTGTGTATAGAGAAAGAAAAGAACGGTGTAAAAAATAAGGAGTAAAAATGTGGTATTTATAGGTAAATAAATTGTTTATTTATTTATTTATTATTTATTTTTTTTACAAAACTAGCCGTTCAACGATTCTCGCTTTGGGCATTTGGTCTAGTGGTATGATTCTCGCTTTGGGTGCGAGAGGTCCCGAGTTCAATTCTTGGAATGCCCCCTTAAATTCCTTCCTTTTTCTTCAACAAAATCATTATTCAATACATTTTTTAAGAGTCATTACTTTACTTAATTTGATATTCTAGTATTAATATAAACCAAAGTCAAGTCTAAGGCTTTTCAAAACAAAGTGGATAGTATACTATATCATGTGGTTGTAGACCTGACAATATTCTTTATGAATTAACTCTCAACTCATGGTTAGTGCTGGGCAGTTTCATTTAACAATTACATTCATAAACAAACTTGTGTGTATTGTTTATATATATATATATATATATATATATATATATATATATATATATAGGGGTGGGTGTTGCCTCTTTTCTATCTTATATTCAGTGTCTTGAGAAATTTGTTCAATCCAACCATAACCATTCAAAAAAAAATGATATTTAATAAAAATTTAGTATATTCGTGAGTTGTGTTAAATAGCAAATCAAAATTGACTTAAAAAAATCAGAGTGCAATGGGAGGAGTTTTGAAATGACCCAATCCTTTTTGTTTTCCATTTTTTTATTGTTTGTAAATAACATCAACATTTGCACACCCAAAGGGAGAGGTTAGATGTAGACAGGTGTACCTTCACCACCACTAGAGGCTAAAGAGACTACATATTCACCGACAAGAAATAGCAATGTATTTTCATTTATATATGTATTATAGCATCCTACTTTCAATTATTTCTATTACAACATTGTGCTTCCATTTTTTTCTTATTAAGGCATTGTACTTTGAAAATCTATCCAATAGCATTGTAATGTTAGGTTTTTTCTTATTAAAACGTTGTACTTAGAAGATATATCCGATAATTGCTTTGTTTTGGATGACATTGCTACAATACAATTGGGTAGATTTTAAAATTAGGATGCTTTAATACAAAGAAATGAAAGTAGAATGCCATAAGAAACAAACATATAAAAAGTGTGTTGCCTGTTTCTACAACCATAATTCTATACTGACTGAATGTCTCTAACTGATTCTTATTGATTTATGATATCCAACTCTCTATGAGACCCAACTCCATATCTTACACTTTTAACACACTCAGACCAGCTATGACACCTCAAGTATAACCTTAAATAAAGCGGCTTGAAACTATATATATATATATATATATATATATATATATATATATATATATATATATATATATATAGGGAAATGATCAAATGAGAACACCTAAAAGGTTGAGAACGCGAGAACAGGTATATTCATTTGTGATTTCATGTATTCATTTATGGAGAAATGATAAATTTTTACGCACAATCAACATGAATATGATTTTTCTCTTCAATTGAAATTAAAGGCGTAAAAATTTATCATTTCTCCACAAATGAATACATGGAATCACAAATAAATATACTTTGTTCTCGCGTTCTCAATCTTTTTGGTGTTCTCATTTGATCCTACTCCTATATATATATATATATATATATATATATATATATATATATATATATATATATATATATATATTATAATCAAGGGGCTGTTTTATAAGTAAGAGAAAAGTCAAAGTTGACTTTGACCCATACAGATAGATACGTATGAAGAAAATTTGCTGATGATAGCTGGTTTTCAAGTACAATACGCTAATAATAAGTAATTTGGAAGTAGAATGATGTTATGTAATGATAAAAAATGAAAGTAGAATCCTAGATATGAAAAAGAATTGGAAAGTAGATACCTATTTCTTGCATTTAGCAAAGTTCAACTGTCAAATACAATAACTGGCTAATTCCATCAATCAGATGCTACACAGTAGTAGATTATACTTCTTAAGTTCTTTAAAAAACTAAATGAACCAAACTCAGCTAAGATTTTTTTATAGTAAACATTTTATAAGACTATTATAAGATACATTGCTATCCAAATTAACATCTTAATAATTATTTTAATGCGCACAACACTTTAATAATTAAATAATTGCATAAAGTATGAATGGGTATAAAAATGGTATAGTATGTATGAACAACAGAATATGGGCATTTGGTCTAGTGGTATGATTCTCGCTTTGGGTGCGAGAGGTCCCGAGTTCGATTCTCGGAATGACCCTCTACTTTTTTCAACAAAAAATCAAGAGCCAATATTTTGTTTCATGTCATATTATTCTACAACTGATATAAAATAAAGTCAACTAAGGACTTGGGGAAACAACTCTACCTCCAAAATTAAATATTATACTATATGCCCAAAGCCAAACAAACATGTGCTTGCAGATCTAATTAAGATTCTTTATCAATAAATTGGACTCATCAGCAATGACTTCTGCCTGATAATTATGCATTAACTATGGAGAGCATATGCAACTGCATTACCAGAATAAGCAAATATGTAATGTAACTATACAGTAACACTATTCTTTCTTTGTGAAGATGCTTTTAGGCAGCAACTTACTTGGTGAAAATATAATATGCAACTGCCTACCAAAATAAGATATCTTTCTGCTACCACTTATTTATTTTTACTTCTATTATGTACTTACTGCATTTATATAATTAATTACCAAAGTGCATGAAGTATGAATGGGTATAAATGCAGTAATAGTATCAATCAACAGAATATGGGCATTTGGTGTAGCGGTATGATTCTCGCTTAGGGTGCAAGAGGTCCCGACTTCAATTCTTGGAATGCCCCACACCTTTTAACTTTTATCCCCCCCCCCCCATTTTCTTTGTTGAATACTTGTTTCTCTGTAGCAGTGCCAGTGAACTTCTTCTAGTCATTAAATCTAAACCACTTGTGTTATCCTGCTTCGATAATTACTTTAAGTAATAGGTTAATATCACTATACTATATACATATTTTTGGTGATACTATTTCATATTAAACCAAAGTCAACTCTATGACTTCTGAAAACAAGTCTACCTACAAAAATGATGTTTTATCTTTTATGCCACAAACATATGTTTCAGATCTCACAATATTCTATGCCCAAAAACTCAAATCATGGTTATGATTATGAATGCTTTTCTTTATGTACCAAGTCCGAATTGGTGAAAAAGTTTGCATTTCAATTACCCAAATAAGCAATCACAACCCAATGTCATAGTAAGTTTGCTGCTAAAACTGATCAAAAGTAGAAAATAGTATGATAATCCTTGACTTGAGCATAATTTTGTTCTGTCGTTCTTGTACTATCATCTTGTGACATGAAGGAAATACAAACACTGGAATAATTGATCAATCGCATAATAGCTGATCCATAAAGGGCATTATAGAATGATGAGTTGAGCATGTCTGGTCCATCGATGCGGTCATATCACTCAATTGCGCATAACTTTTTTCGGAATTCTAATTGTCTAAACTTTGATGAAGAACTTCTATTACGTTGGAGATAAATTCTGAGGGGTCTCTCCTTTTACGAATTAACCTTGTTTGGGGCAACATTCAGAAACCCTAATTATGCGACTAGTGTCAAACATAGTTATCGCAATAATTTCATGAAATCCATAATCCCAAATAATTTCAAACTTGAGAACAATTGATTCGGTTTTAGTATCAGCTTCACTCAAACAGAATAATACAAGTAACAGAAAACTGAAACACAAAACATGAAATGGAATTGATTCTAACCTTTTATAGCTAGCTGTTTGGTTGTAGCCGAAATAAGATAGGGATGCAGAGCAAATCACTCGGCTTTCAAGGACAAATTCTGAAGAAAGTTCGATTTCAATTGAAAGGCAGTAATGGAACATGATTTTGGAGGAAGATGAAAAACAAAATTAACGCGCCAAACGAGAAGGTTGAAATTGAATTTTTAGCGGTTTATTTTGTGATTAAAAAAGACAAAACTACAAATTTGGTCCCTGTGGTATTCAAAAAACTTTGGATAGGGTCCAAAAAGTTTCCAACTTGCATGGAAAGTCCAAAATCAAAGTTTTTCTGGGTTTTTGGTCCCTGATACACTTGAAAAGTCGATTTTGCCCTTTTCATTTCTTTTTTATATTTTCTTTATTTATTTTGGTATTTAACTAATTAAAAATAAAAAATAAAAAATAAAATCTCACCAAAACCCTCCTTCTCTCTCTCTCTCTCTCTCTCTCTCTCTCTCTCTCTCTCTCTCTCTCTCTCTCTCTCTCTCTCTCTCTCTCTCTCTCAAGAAAGTCAAAAAAACCCGTTACTGTATTTTCCTAACCCTCTCGGCCTTTTCTCTCATTGTCCATCGACTACATCCCACATGCCTCCATCTACTTGACTTCTTCCTTACATGATCTGCCTGAACTCTTTCTTTCTTTCTTCTTTCTCTCCCTCTCTATCACATACTCTTTCACTCGCCCCTTTTCTCTCTCCTTCGCAATGAGTTTCTAGAGCAAATCCATGGATACTACTGAACTTGAGAAGTTCACAGCCTCACCCCTTACCCACGTTGAAACCGTAGACGTCCAATGGTTCGATTTCTGGGTGGATAACTTTGATTTATTGATTCGATGTTGAAGGTCAAGGGTTGGATGTGGTGATTTAAGTTCATTGGGTTTGATTTCATGGAATTTATGGGTCTTGGTCTTAATTTAGTTGCAGTTTTGTAATGGTTTTTGAACATGGATGAAGGTCTTGATTTAGTTGAGTTACAGAGTAAAATCGGAGGTCCAAGAACACGCAGATCCAAAATCGTAGGTCCAAAAAAAGGGAATTTTATAAGAAATCAAGAAATCTGTGTGTATATATGTTCTTGTGAGTTTCAGAATTAGACTCCAAGAAATTTGTTGTTGCTATGTTTGTTATGTTTTTCCCCATTCTTTTTCCATCTCGATTGTTGTTGCCAGACGCAAAGGAAATGAGGCAGTGGAGCTGCTATCGCTTGCCACCCGTCACCGACCTCCACCTCGTTGCCGCCACTGTTGTGAACCATCGCCACCTCCGAATGCTGCTTCCGTCGACCCTCTCTGTCCAGCCACCACTCTAATTTGAAGGTGATTGCCTTCCCCCTCTTGTTTGCTTCGTCCGATCGAGACAAGAGACTCACTGTGATGAGATTGTTTCCAATCGATGTAGGTGCTTTGCGCTAGAATGTGTGTGTCTTTGTGTTTGGGTTTCAATTTCTTTCTATTACTTGATTTTGGGTTTTGTTCATCAATTTGGGGTTATCAGAGATGAATTCCATGAGATTTTTGAGAAGACGAAGAGAGAGAGAGAGAGAGAGAGAGAGAGAGAGAGAGGGAGGGGTGGGGATACTTTTTTTTTTCTTTTTTCTTTATTTTTTAATTAAAATAACATTAGAATAATTATAAAAAATACAAAAAAGAAAATAAAAGGGCATAATCGTCTTTTTAAGTTTTTTTGAACCAAAAACCCAGAAAAACCTTGATTTTGGACCTTCCATGCAAGCTGGAAACTTTTTGGACCCCATCCAAAGGTTTTTGAAAACCACAAGGACCAAATTTGCAGTTTTGTCATTAAAAAATAAAAAAGATAAATATTGCGTTTGCCGGGAGTCGAACCCGGGTCTATTGCTTGGAAGGCAATTATCCTAACCGTTGGACTACAAACGCTAGATGTTTTTAAGAACTGTATACCTGTTTTAAATTAATATAAGATATGGCATGTTCTTATTCCTTAGTGTTGTTTATATGATTCAGTTACGAAAGAAAATAATTTTTCCTAAATGTCTTGAACATACATTCTGACTGATATAAATTAAAATTTTGTATTTTAACCCTTTTATTCAAGGGCATAGCCTACCTAATTTTATAAATCATATTACCTGTTATATATGAAAAAAATAAAACGTTTCTTACAATTTTTCAAAGACATACCGTATAATATTTTACAAAATAAAACACAAAATAAAAGAAATAGTAGGAGATTTATATTTAAATTTGCGACGCAAATAGTAATAGAAAATCATGAAAAGTAACACAACTTCCATATCGATGGTCCTAGAAAATGAGTGTTTCAAACGAACTACTTAAAAAGAAAAATGACCCCAAATATTAAGTAATTATTTATTTTTGCAAAAAATCCAGCTATAAGGGTCAATTAGGTTGACTTTTGTTTGTTTTTTAAGGTGTTTGAACATTATATTATATTTAGTAAACCGGTTGTTCTTTTACCGGTTTGACTTTACCTCACATAGGTCATAGTAGTTGGAGTCGAGTTACCTGACTTCACTTAATTAGGGAACTGCATTCTTTTGTATTCTAGATTCGTCAATGCTCTTATTGTAACATCTTAATTAGGGAACCACATTTTTTTGAGAAAGTTGATTGTAATACTCTCTACGTAATTATACATCAAACTATGATCATGGAAGTTTATTTTCTTAAAAATCATGCCACTGAAAATGATGTAGCGATAGCTACAGATTTTAGACAAACTGGGTTATGTTTTGTCGGACACAATGAAAACTTGGGGATACTACGTGTATTAGACGCAAGAACACAAATAGATAGAGAAACTCTTTTTTGACTCTTTTGTATAAATTGAAAAATAACCTAATCAAAATACATAGTCTTGATCTGTTTATATAATGCTATTAAACGCAACCTAGAAGAATTCTAGAACTTGTAATTTAGGAAACTAAATATTGGAAAAATAAAGAAAAGACTAGACGTAAATAAAAAAAAAAACTTTGCTTGGGCGATACTCCCCTGTATCAACGTTATTTGGTATTATCTGATCTCCATCATGCTCCCTAGCGTGAAGAAAACTCGTCCTCAAGTGCGGAAAAGGGTATAAAGGGACATTTGGTATAAATTATGTCGGCAACATTGAAAGTGGATGAAATAGAGAGGTTATCGGGAAGGTCAACAACATAAGCGTTGTCATTGATCTGTCGAAGGATTTTGCAAGGCCCAATTGTTTTCATTTTCAGCTTATTGTATGTACCCATCGAGAATCTTTCCTTCCGTAAATGAACCATAACGAGATCTCCCTCATTACAAATCTTCTCCCTTCGATGCTTGTCACGAGCATACTTATAGGAAGCATTGGAAGTTTGCAACTTATTCTTGACTTCAAATTGCATCTCTTCCATCTTCTCAGCGATTTTCTCCGCTGCAATGCTATGAACCGGTAGTTTTGGAAGAGTAATGAGATCAATAGCGTGTTTATGTTGGCGTTGGTAAACGATTTGGAATGGTTTCCAGTTGACTGGTTTACCATGTTGTTAAAAGCAAATTCGGCTGGTGCTAAAAATTGACCCCATTGTTTAGGTCGATCCCCACAAAGACTCCTAATCAAATACCAAGGGTCTTATTAACAATTTATGTCTGACCGTCTGTTTATGGATGAAACGAAGTGTTATACTAGAGATTTGTTTGAAATAAACACCATAAAGTCCTCCAAAAGTGACTCAAAAATTTAGTGTCACAATCAGAAGTGATGGTTGAAGGAACACCATGAAGACGAACTACTTCTCGAAAAAACAACATAGCAACATTAGAAGCATCATCCGTCTTTTTACAAGTAATAAAATACGCCATTTTAGAGAATCTATCAACGACCACAAAGAAGAAATCATTACCCCTAGATGTCTTTGGTAAACCAAGCACAAAGTCCATGGAAATGCCTTCCCAGGGACCATTAGGAACGATAAGAGGGGTGTACAAGCCTGTATTTTGAGCTTGCCCCTTGGCAGTTTGACAAACAAGACATTTTGCCACAAATCTCCCAACATTACGCCTTAATTGGGGGCCAATAGTACCGTTCTTTAAGTAAAGCAAAAGTCTTGTCCCTTCTAAAATGGCCGCCTAAACCACCTCCATGTAGTTCCCGGATAAGTTCTTCACGTAAAGAAGTACGAGGGATACATAGACGGTTATTATAAAATAAATAACCATCAGTTTAAGCATCAGTGGTTTGATTGGGACGTTCCACATTTGTTTGAAATCCTCATCATCAGCATACAACTCTTTCAAATGATCAAAACCAATGATACTGGATTTCAAAATAACTAATAATTCAGCACAACTACTTTAGGCATCAGCGACCTTATTTTGCTACCCAAATTTGTGTTTTAAGACGAAAGAAAAACGTTGAAGATAAGAGATCCATCTACCATGCATTCGATTGATCTTTTGTTGATTATTGAAGTATTTTAATGTTTGATTATCATTGTAGAGAATAAACTCTTTATGAAACAAATATTGTTCCCAATGTTGTATTGAACGAAAAATGACATAAAACTCCAATTCGTATGTCGTCCATTTCCATCTTGCGTCACTTAGCTTCTCACTAAAAAATACAAAAGGTTTGTTGTCTTGAGATAAGACGACACCAATACCAACAATAGATGCATCCAGTGTTCTAAAAGGCGCGTCATGGCGGGCGCCAAGGCGCACCATGGAGTGAGGCGCGACGTCGCCGTTACGAAAAGCTTCATAATGTTGCTGTTAGGCGTGGCGCGTGGCAAGGCGTGATATGGCGTGCCATGGCGCGTTATGGCGTGTTATGGCGCGTGTTTTTTCGTTTGAGACACGTTTTTTTGCTCTTTTTTATACCTTTTCTAATCAGACATACAAGTATTGTGTTTTTTATTAACTTTCTATTATTAGTTGTTGATATAACACTTCTAAAAACAAGGTATATTTGATATAAATTTAAATTTATGCGGTAATATAATTATAAATTAATACAAAATCGCCGCCTTACATCACACCTTGAAAAACGCCATGGTTCGCCATAACTCGTTAAGCTTGAGGTTTGGCCTTGCCACCACGCCACGCATCACGCCTTTTAGAACCTTGGATGCATCACACTCTAAAGTGAAGAATTTATCAAAGTTGGGCAAAACCACTAAAGGAGTTGTAGTTAATTTATCTTTAATGAGATTGAAACTACGAGTGGCCTCATCACCCCACTAAAATTGGCCCTTTTTCATGCATTGAGTGATTGGGGCCATGATGCTGCTAAAATTACGAACAAGTCGGCGATAAAAAGTGGCCAACCCATGAAAGCTTCGAACTTCACTAAGTGTGCATGGAATTGGCTAGTCGCAAATGGCACGGACCTTCTCGTCATCCACTCGAATGCTAGTTGAGGTGATCATAAAACCCAAAAATAACAAACGATCAGTCAAGAAAGTACACTTTTTGAGGTGAAGGTAGAGTTTAAGACCGAACCACATTTCGATCATCCTGGAGAATCTTCTTTTCAAGGTGAAAGAAGAAAAAGACCCAAAACTAAACAAGGTCATAGAACTATGCCAGATCTTCCCACTGGAAATCCAAACCAGTTCGGAACAAACGTTCTCAATATTGATAACATTGAAACAAATAGAAAAGAAGTTATTGACAGATGGACTTCATAAATAAGTCTAACATTCAGACTAACAAAGAAAAATATGCAACAAAAGAATCTATCATTTTATTGTTTGACCATAAAACATCAGGAATAGTTCAAAATTTTATCAAAAACACAATCTGGATTATCCATAACTCAATGACAGTATTCCAAGACATGCTTGATGCCATCTACATAATGGTCCTTGGTATAGATCTTACAGAAGAGAAAGCCAATGAACAAAAAAGAGAGATCGAAAAAGCCAAATCCAGACTTAGGAATCTCACCATATGTGATATTTGCTTTCTAGATCATTACATATGTGACTATGAAACAAATCTTTACAAAATAAATGATTCAACTCTATATCACGAGTTGATCAAACAATATCTATTAAAAATTCCTATTGTAGGACAACAATCTCATAATAGATTTATAACCGAATCTACAAATGTCACAATTTACAGTCTTGCTTTTGGTAAGAGAATTGTTATCGATGAGATTCAAAAAAATTGTAATCTATCAAACACACAAAAAGACTAAAAAGTTTTAACAAAAATTGTTGTAATCATTTAACAAAAGAAAAACCCTTAGAGTATGGATGCAAAATTACCCATAAAACAAAGAATTCTTCAAGTAAATTTTTTAATAAATATTCAAAAAAGAACAACAAAAAATTTTCAAAATTTTCAAAATACTAGACGATTTAAACCGGGAAAATATTTCCAAAAATCAAAAGATTTTCAAAAAACAAAATACAAAAGTAAATTTTGTCCGAAAACTAAAAAGAATTGCAGATATTGGGTTTGCAGTGAAGGACACTATGCCAATGAGTGTCCAAATAGGAAATACTACCCACAAAAGGTTAAAATCCTTGAAATAGCGTCATTTATGGACCTTAGGCCTATAGAAGAACAATTTCAAGATGAACAAAGCGTCTGCACATTGATTTAAGAACCTCTTGATGAATCATCATCTTCTTCATCTACACAATCAAACACTAATTCACAAGTAATGAACTCTAAAAACGTGATACTAACTATCACAAATCCTAATTCAATCTATGTTAGAGGTACATTTAGATTCACCAGATATAAACAAATTGATTTAAATTGTTATATTGATACAGGAGCCGGTCTTTGTATCGCAAGTAAATATGTTATTCCAGAAGAGCATTAGATCAACACTCCAAAACCTATAAAGGTTTCTACAGCAAACGAGCCTATAATTATCAACAAAAAATGTGTTGATTCATAGATAAGACTTGTCGGATAAATCTTTCATATCCCCTCTATATACCAAAAAGAATGTGGAATAGATTTCATCCTAGGAAATAACTTCTGTCTTTTGTATAGACCATTTGTACAAAATCTCAAAATAGTTTCTTTCCACAACAATGGTGTTCAAATCATTGTTGATAAAAATCACAAACGCTTATAGAGATGGAAAACCTAGATTTTTAAAATCAATTAAAAATAACTAAAAAATTAAAAAACCAAAACCTATCAACATCTCTCAAAGAAAAATTGAAGAAACTTTGCCTTTTAAAATGGGGAGAATGAGGAAGAATTTAAATTTCTTCTTAACCACGAAATTTTTTCAAAAATTGAAAGTTTACTTGAAAAAGTTTGCTCAGAAAATCATATAGACCCAATAAAGTCTAAACAATGGATGAAACCAAACATAAAATTAATCGACCTGACCACTATCATCACAGTTAAACCTATGAAATACAATCCTCAAGATGTCGAAGAATTTAGTAAACAAATCAAAGAACTACTTGAAATAAAGTTCATCATTCCAAGTAAATCTCTTCATTGATCTCCATATTTCCTTTTCAAAAATGATGTAAATATAATAAGAGGAGAGAAAGAATTGTAGTTAACTACAAAATTATTAACAAAGCAACTATAGGCGACAACCATAATCTCCCTAATAAAGATGGATTTCTCACCCTTACTATAGGAAAAACAATATTGAGTTCTTTCTACTGTAAATCTGGCTTTTGGCAAGTTTTACTTGATGTTGAATCACAACTCTTAACAACTTTCACATGTCCCCAAGGATATTACCAATGGACTGTTGTACCTTTCGGTCTAAAAGAATATCTTGTCGTTAGAAGGGTAATTGAAAAGTTTTCAATCTATTTAACACCTGTAAATTTTACAGTAAGAACAAATAACAAAAACTTTGCTTATTTTTTAAGAAATAACATTTCTGGAGATAACAAACAAGGTCGTTAGTTTGATGGCAAATGTGGTTTTCAAGATATAGCTTCGAAGTAGAGCACATTAAAGGAGAAAATAATATCTTTGCAGACTTCTTAACTCGAGAATTTCAACAAAAAAAAAAAACTAATCAGGTTTGATATTCTTTTCATGCAGGAATCAAATCCATTCAGCGTTATACTTTGGTGGTCTAACGACCTAAGAGGTTTTAACCTCAGTCCATAATTTGGACTATAGGTACATAGACTTTCTCAAATGGAGAATGAACAAGAGCTTATGCTCAAACAAGCTCTTATTGAGCAAGAATTGGAATTCGTTAGAAACCAATTAAAACTTGTAAGACGTCTAGTCCTGAGCAAACGGCTCCATATAAAGATTTAACAAATCCCTTGAAGGTTGTGGATTTACCAAAAATCCAAACAGGAGTACAAACTCCAATAATGTTGGTTACTCCCTTTAGACTTTAATATAAGATCCAATAGGGGAATTCAAATCCCAAAAACTAAAGGTTCATCTTCAGGATCAGGATCACCTGATAAGGGAATTCAAATCCTAGAGGAATTGTTACAAATTCCTAATAAAAATTCAAAACCATACTATGTTGTATTCAATGGACCCAACACTAGTATATTTGAAGACTAGAATATCACCAAAAAGGCAACTGAAGGAGTTAAAAATATTAAACACAGAAAGTTTAATAACTTTCTTGAAGCCAAGATAGCTGCAGATTAATACACAAGATCTGAAAGGTGTCCAGAATTACAGGTTATCACTGCAGCAGAAACCTTAAGGCATAACACATTCAAGATAGCCTTAAATTCTACAAAAAAGTTCTAAAATCATTATTGGAAGCCTTCCAAGAAAAACTACCAAGATTAATGAAGAATTCACACCTGAACTCTCAATAGAAATCAAGATAAAGGACTTCGAGTTATTGTTACAGGTATGCTCGAAGTGCAACAGAAGAAAATTTTATAGAAGAAAAATTCTCCATTATTGACGGAAAGAATTTAAGCCACTACAATTTCTACAAAAATGCCAACTCTTTACAAGTGTATGAAGAATTTCAACTAGGATTGGTAAAAATAATCTATACTAGTCAAAAATGCAAGAAATAAAGCTTTCTCTAAAAGCTTTACAAAAGCAATAAAAACTTTCAGAACAAGATGCTACAAAAAGGATAAATTCAACAGTAGCATCCCATACTGGAATGACAAAGATGAAATAAAATACCATCCTCATCATTTAGTACAGATAGGCATCTACAAACAAGAAACCTATCTACCCTGCAAAGCCATGGAAGAAAAGCTTGAAAGAGTCGATATCCTCCAACTAGCAAAATATAGAATTGAAATCTTTATCAACAAGGTTTTCATTTTTTCAGCAGATGACAAGATATTCGTCAATGGATATGATTCTAATAAGAAGGCCTTAATCTATAGCAAATATAGCAAAGAGATTTCTCCAGCCGATGAACAATTGTTCTTAGCCTTCCAAAACTCCCTGCTAAAGCCAGGATTAATCGACGAACATGTGGTAGAAATTTGTAAGACGCTCCACAAAAGCACTAATATATATAACTATCAAAGATGATTAACCATCAAGGTGGCCTCCACTACCGAAAATAATAATGGCAAAGCTACTATTAAAGAAGATTCCTCGACAAGCACCAAATAAGAGAGGACCCTCAAAGATAAGCCACTACACAATAATGTAGTTAGTGGATGATTTGGTCAGCAGTGATGTAAAACACTTGTATCAAGTCCTCTCTATGATTCTATAAATAGAGAGTTATGCTTTCATTTGTAGGCAGAGAGAAAATACGAGAGCCTTAAGCATTCTATTGAGATCTGCAAATGTGTGAGTAAAACTGATAACTTCATTTTATTTACTTCTTTTTATAGTTTTTTTAGCACATTTGTAACACCGTGAAAATTTACAATAAATTTAAACTTTTCAAAATCAACCCATATTCATAAAATCATTACAAAAAGGTTTTCATTTCATTTATTATCAGAGTATCCCAGAACATCAACATAAAATTTGAGGAGCGGTACGATCATGCTTTTGCCTTGCCACGATCTCCTGAATTACCTGAAACATTACACTGAAACTGTAAGATCGAAAGCTTAGTGAATTACCCCCAAAATACCACATGCAACATATACGCCTTTCCAGGCCATAACTCTGTGGGATCTTCCGATCCGAATGTCTCAGGGGACTTCCGTCCCAAACCTGGTAGGCCTTCCGGTCTTACCCATAATGACCTTCCGGTCCATACTCTATTGACCTTCCGGTCCATGCTCCATTGACCTTCCGGTCCATAACATACAATTCCTACATGACATATACAGATCACATATCATAAGACAACCTATATCGCATACTCTTCGTAACTCATAAGACCTCCCTGTCATACATATATCTCATACTCATATCGTAATCCTACTCATACGAATCACATAACATCTATCAACTTAGCTAATACTTCTCATGGTAACTAAGACCTTCCGATCGCACATATAACTCATACTCATATCGCATCGCTACTCATACGGATCACATATCATATAATTACTTATCCATAGCACATAAGACCTTCCGGTCACACGTATATCTCATGTTGATATCATAACATAACTCTACAATAAAGTAATCAACAACTATCCGACTTTCCATCCGGTAAAGGGGGTCGGCCTTGGTGCCTTAGACCCCATCGATATAGTGAGGATAACTCACCTGAAATTGCCGACTGGATAACTAGATCACGCTGCTCCGTCCACTACTACAAACACCACCACTGCACACTACCAAACAACCGATTCCAATAAACACCAATTAACCAAAATACCCTTAGAAAACAAACCGGTAAATCCCTTGGTCAAAGTCAAGCTTCCTGACTGACCCTACTCGCCGAGTCAACCCGCTGACTCGTCGAGTCCCTATACTCTGAGAAACCCCATATCATAACTCAACTCGCCGAGTCAACCTGATGACTCGTCGAGTTCCTATGCTCTGAAAACTCCCATGCCTCGACTCTACTCGCTGAGTCACCCCGAGACTCGCCGAGTCCAAGAATCCTCGAGTCCTATCCTGTTCAACACACCGAGTCGTCCCTCGACTCATCGATTCACGACTTAACCAGAAAAGTTAGGGGTCCCACTATTGGGTTTTGAGCATTCTAACACTCCTATGGTGTACATGCAACCCTATAAACCTTGGATCTATGTTTTCTCCATTATACATGCAAATAAGAACTTTCCAAGGCTTTAATCCTAACTAGCATATTATGAAGTTCTTATACTACAAAGTACTAGTTAGATGACATACCTTTTGATGTAGCTTGATGTCTTCAAGCTTTAAGAGCTTAGCCCTAATAGTGTGGAAGCCTCAAGTGGAATCACAAATCACTAAAACACCTTGGAAGACTTTAGAGAATATGGATACTTGGTTCTCTCTAATGAAACCGGCTAGCCCTTCTTAGTGTACCCACACTAGTGCCAATTTCACCAACCAAGGACATCTTTATATAGTATGGAAACTAGGGTTAAACCCATGACCTTTCATTTCATATGATCCATGGGTTAAAGCTCCATGGACTATCCATGAAAGCTTAGCCCAACCTAAATGAACTTGGCCCATTCCATATATATATATATATATATATATATATATATATATATATATATATAAGAGTCCATATTTAATTACTTCATTTTGATCACTTAATTAATTCTAAATTAAGTCTTGATCAATACTAATTAAATAATATGATTATATATTAATATATTAGAACTTATAATATATTAATATACTATTCTCAAAAGACTATCCATATAAATTGTGTCAGTGAAGTGCAACCCAAATGGACCATGTCGGGTCGGGTCAAGTACATACCAAATATAGTTATGGACTTAGACATTAATCCAACAGTCTCCCACTTGGGTAAGTCTAAAACTATTATTGAGTATGACTTCAAAACCTAACTGGCAATCGTAGCTCTTAAAGCCGCTGTCGAACTCTGATCTTGTCAACGAACTTGTCCATTAGATAAGGGATCATATATTCCTCCATTCTATATAGCATATGGACTGAGACATGGATTATAATCATTCTCTCTGTCCATTTGTTGTTTCCCGATTTCTGATTCATGACGACTGACTGATTAAACAAATCAAATCAGTCCTGGCTTGGCCAAGCACTCACAAGTGTCATCATTAAATCATCGAGGGACCCACATATATCGCTTTTATCCCGAATGTAAAAGGAATGGATAAACTTCGACTCATATGGCTTGTTCTACTACTTGTTGAATCATACACAAAGGCACATTTTATAACACCGAGTTACCAAATGTGTTTTTGTGCAATCAATGTACAACCAACTCATAGTAACAACTCATATCTCTAGGTTTGAAGAATATAAGATATTATCGTCTCATGATCACTCGTGATAAAATCCATGAAGTGATTCCAATGAGCGCGAGTTGAATCCAATACTCAGAACTTATGAGCACTCATGAGTGTTGTAGCCATTTGTCCAACATCTTAGACCTCTACAAGCCAACCCATGACAGTCTTGATTCATATCTACTGTCACAACTGGAAATTTTGTGTTATGTAATCTATACATTCAAGCTAATGTGAATCAAAAACTTAAGAACATGTGTAACACCTATGATTATGACTTCAAAAACTTCAATCAAATACATTATACAAGTACTACAAATAGTCACCAAACAATTGGAAACCCTAGAAGTCCTTGTTTAAGTCCACTTTGGACTAGGACTCCCTTATTGGATCCAAATGGACCAATAAGCTTCCAATTAGACTATCATGGGCTTAGAACCCTAATTGGGCTCTAATTGGACCCACACTAATTTATTTCAACATTTTGGGCCATATTGGGCCTAGAATGAAATGAATTGAAAGCTTTGATCCATGAATACCCTAAACTAGTTCAACAAAAATGGAAAAATCATACTATATTCTTTTATGAGAAAATTCACCCAAATTAACTCTAATATTGGGCTTAGGGGCAAAGGCCCAAATTCTTCCTTTTTCCCTTTCAAATTCTCGGCCCAAGGCCCAAGTCCAAGAAGAAATGGAAGAGTTGACTATTTGCTTGCCACCTCATTAATATCCAACATGTTTCCATGCACAACTCATACTTCTAGGAGCATATCACTTCAAAGATCACATCTCTTCTTCCTATCTCTCTCACTCTCGGCCATACACCCACACACACTCACAAAAATCTCTCACACTCTCTCAAGAACATCCCCCCTCTCCACTCAAAAATCTCGAGTTTTAGGAAGCATTCAAGAGGAAATTTCCACAAATTCTTCATCTAAGGTAAGATTATGCATGGATCTATGATTTAGATTCTTTTTGTTATCAAAATCCCTTCCTAATCTATGCAAAAATCATGATCTTGCATCCTAGAACCATCTCAAACTCGAGATCTACCAAGGAAAGGTGCTAAGGCCAAAAATCACCAAGTTTTCTTCCATCTTTTCTTCCAAAAACCGAAAATCACACCCTAAGGTGAGCTTCATACCCCCTATTTTCTGTTTTTATGAGTTTTGTGGGGGGGGGGGGGGGGGAATACAAGTGAAAGTGTAGATCTATATGTGTTTTGTATGCCTTGTATGATTTCCATGCTTACATGTATGCTTTTGTGTGTTATAATGTTGGATCTAGCCATAAAACCCCTCAAAACCGAGATATATCTTATGTTAAATGATTTTAGCATCAAATATATTTCTACATACAAAGTGTTTCAAGAAAAATAGCTAAGTAGTTAGTAACAATTTTCTTTGGGCTAAAAATACAAATTTTGGGCCTAAAATGTGAAAAATACAAAATTAAGGGCCCAAATTGACATACCACGAATTCAGATGGATGAGGTGTGCCAAAACAGTTTCAACAAAACAATTTCTGGAAATTTACTCATTTAGAGGATTAAAAACATAAATTTCAAGCTTAATGGGCTAAAAATGACATTTTCGGCCCAATGAGGCCCATTATGCGAGATTTCCTGTTTTGGAGGGTCAAAACTGTATTTTTCTGTAAAACAGTGGACTATAATTGTTCCAAGTCCTTTTCAAAGGTTTAAAATGCTTTTAAATTTAAAAAGGACCAAAATTGCAAAAATCTTACAATTTGGGCCAAAATTGTCAAAGTTGCGAAAAAGAAGGGTTATAACCGAAAAAATTGCATTTTCAGGGACTTAAACTGTTTTCTATGAAAAATATGCTGAAAAATATTAATTTTAATAATTTTTGGTGTTAAAATGTCAAGAAAATTGATTTAAGGACCAAACCGGAAAGTATTCAATTAAAGGGGTGAAAAAGTAAATTTTACAAACAATGAGGGGCTGAAACAGAAAAATTTCAAGGCTAATTCAATACATGCAATTTGATCAAACAATGGTACCGCGACTATCGACGAAATACAATACACTACAATACCAAAATCGTTGTAAAACGAATTGGTTCGGTCTCGAACCAATGAAAATCCGAAACTACTAACATGGCGACACTACGATACATACAAATAACGTTTGGGAACTCAATTTACATGCGAGTGTGCACAGACGTCTACGCACCATCTTTGGGCCCCAAAAGTGTAAAATCTTGTTTGTTGGGCCTAGCTAGCCCAACGACCTGATCTTAAGGCCCGAAGACATTTTTTTCTACGAAGTGTTGAGTTTCACCGACTTGGCACAACGTAGAGGGACTTTCAATGGCTTGTATACTACTGGTCCCCAAGGGTCCTTTGGTATTGCTAGTAAAGTCTACATTTTTTTGCGAGGCGGGTCGGGGACCCCTCGTACACATTTTATCCCCAACCGGTTAATAGAGTCATAGAGGTCTTCGTGTCCTCTTTCTCTTCGGATGTGGGACTACACATAGTCAGGGCGGTTGGATAACGTGATTAGTACGGACGACGCCTACGGGATCGTTAGTATAGCTATAAACTGGTCGTTTGTGTAATGCGTGTTTGTAGCAACTAATCATGCTCAAAATAATCCAACGTCGCCTGGGACTGACACTATACACTATGCAATGGTTTCAATGTAACTTCATGTAATTCAAGGAATTAGGAAAACATCGGGTTTTCCTAGGGTTTTCAATACATACAGATTTGAAATGCATACAACTTCAATGAACAATTTTTTTTACTAGTATAGAAACAAACAAGCATACCTATGGATCTTCACAAACGTTTTCAAAAGCTTTTTTCTTTTCAGAAAATATCGGATTTTCTGGTGGTTTTCAAACAATACAAACATTGGATTTCAAACACTACTTACGAACTCACCAACATTTCATATGTTGACGTTTTTCAAAATACTTGTATTCTCAGGGAACCAATGAACCAAAGGAAATCATATTCAGTGATGGCTTGCAGTGTATTGATGTACGAATCGAACAATTTATTTTTGGGAATGAAATGTTTAAACAATATACTTCATGTAAATTCTACTGGTTGTACTATATTAATGCATGGTGACGAATGTTGTTATGTTTCATATATTCAATGTTATGGTATTCAATTGAGTCACGACAGCCCCCGGACGTTTCCGCCGTCTGGTTCGGGGGTGTGACATCTACTTCCAACATATGACTGACTGTGGATGGTTTGAATAACTTAGTCATTCCGAAAGAATAACCTAGTTTATTCTGGAAGTCAAAACATGCAAAGTGAAACACAAGAATAAATGAATCAGATATGATATCAAACCCTATGAATATAAATAAACACTTTTATTTATCACCATATTGATTACTCATTATTCTTTGTTTCGGTTTTAT
This sequence comes from Lactuca serriola, assembly GCF_051521515.1. Lineage (NCBI taxonomy): Eukaryota > Viridiplantae > Streptophyta > Magnoliopsida > Asterales > Asteraceae > Lactuca > Lactuca serriola. The sequence goes on from NC_136412.1 coordinate 251,721,919, forward strand.
CAACTTTACACTTGAATTAAAACACTAGTTGTAACATGCTCCAAGCATGTACACTATGTTTTCTAAACACTAGTCATGCCATACACCAAGTATGCATACTATGTTTGTCTATGATCTTTACTTTGCGAAATAGACCAGTTGAACATAACTTCAATGATTCTCATTTCACAGTCCCAATTCCTTACTGCAAATGCAAGAATTCTAAATTCATGCCATTTACTGAAATCTGTTAGATTCTAAACTTATATGCATTGATCCTCTTGTAATGATTATGCAAAAATTCACAAAGACTTGACAACAATCATTACAGTGTATTCCAAAAGAGATCAACTCCTTGGAAACATCCTTCTTGCATTAAGTTTCCTAATCTTACAGATTGAATACTTTCTAACTTTGAAACATTTCCATATCCCATTTTGACTATCACTTCCGAACAAGAGTTGCCTCTTTTCAGACTATGTCAATATGGTCCTTCCAAAGTCAACACTATACTTCCAACTGTCCTTGAGCAACCAATCCTTGGTAAACCTTAGATTGTCCTCAACAATTGCTTAATCATTTTAGTCATATCCAATTCTAGACCTTTTCCCTTCTTAATGCCCCGGGCATTTGGAATTTTTTTTAGAAAGGATGAATATAGCACATGTAATCGATCCTATATCCGAAGTATATGGGACACGATTCATGATGTCTCACATAAAGACTAAACCAGTCTTTTGCTATAATATTTCCATTTCTATTTGCCAAGTTCTCATAATTCAGATTATGAAAAGGGATGCCATAATCATAATCGAAATTTAGAACGCAAATAATGAAACCATATATAGAATTTCCTTATGTTGAGCCATTCCAACATGAAATTCATATATATTCTTGACTAAATACGATTAAGACCTCAATCTAAGCTTTTAGATTTGAGATGAAGTATAATTTTCTCTCCCTTAATTATAGCAAAACAACTTTTTCCCAATTGAAACCTTTTGTTTTCTATAATTAACATTGCTAACTTGCAACCTTTATCATAATTATCATGCTCCCACTAACATGATGATTATTAGCATAACACTTATGCTCCCACTAGCTTTGACATGTACTCAGAAATCAGCTGAACTTCTAGAACAAACAATACTTTGTTGACTTTCTTACCAAAGTTCAGATTTCTGATACTAGATTGCTTTGATGAAACTTTATCAAAATCATACACCTTGCCTTAGACAGTACACTTGTGTGTCTAAACAATTATGAAGAGGAATTCCGTAATCATAATGGTTAGACCTTTTTGCCACTTCTCACAAGTCCAGGTAAGTGTGCCGGTAAACCACACACGCTCCACTAACGACTTTGAGAATGCAAATATTACAATTGCTATCTAGCTAAAATCTACTTAGTGAAAGTGTTTCCTCACCATCATTTTCATGAATAGGAGAGAAACCTTATGACACTTAGATTTAATGGTGTATGTGTTCTTATCCATGTGAATTTGTCAAACCGTAATCACAAGACTAGGTTAATGAAAAATCCTAACTCATATGGATTGAACTTGTGCAATCTTACATTCTTGCCACCTGGCAGCTCAAGGGCCTGCCATTGCTTCCAATTTGTTATGCAACCAATTGAGAACTCTAAGAACTCATATGCAAAGCCAACTTTAATTGGAATGGGCACAGAATATGTCAACACGATAGGTTATAAACCTCAAGTCGCGTGCTAGTGAAGAACTTCAGGTTTTATTCTTAATTAGTTCTTGAGGCTTTCAAGACCTTTAGGACTCCCACTATCCTCTTGACATATAAGACTCCTTTTTCAAATATTCAAGAGATAGTGGGGATTCTAATAAAGACAAACACTTCACACAATTAGCCTTAGTTGGTCTTTGTTTTATCCAAAACATCACAACTTACCAATTTCAAATGTCCAAGAGTAGAAAACTTTTACTCTTACATTTGACAAGTGTTTTAAACCTTCTTTAAGATAAGTTTCTTCACTTTTCTTTGATTCTTAAAACATCAACATGTGACCCAGTCACATCGTGTATCAAGAATCTCAGAATAGAAACTTAGCAGAGTTAGATAGTGGACTTTACCTGAAATAAAGTCAAACTTATTGACTTTATCATCCTTAGGTAAGTTTGGCAGCTTCATAACCAAAGCCCCTTCCTTTGGCAATAGAAACATATGGACCCTTAGGTAATAGTACATGGGACTATCTCAGACTTAGCCTTTCTCTTTACCATTTGGTCAACCAAGTTGACTATGGCCAATCCCTTTCCATTGGGAAGAGAATGCATTTCATGATTTCCTATGTCACTATTGTCCTTGTCCATAAAGTTTTGGGAAGTTGATCTCCTAATCAAATTTGCTTTACTAGCACACTAAATCATTTATGATTTAGCAGCACCAAGCAAATAGATAAGATCATTAAGGGTCTTGTCATAGTCTATTTCATAGGAGTCCCAAAGGAACTCACTATGTGACTTAGAAAGTGATTGAACCACTAACTTTCTCTAGACTTTGACACCAACTCTCCCGGCTTGTCAGCATGTGACTTCATCTCCAAGATGTGATCACACCTAGACCTTGCCTTGCCAATAGGGCTTGAGTGACCTTAAACTTGTGGGTTAGGGAGAATAATTAGAGGAGGTGAAAGAAGTATGATTCCCATGGGACATCATCTTCATTTAGGAAAGCTTGTTTCAAGAGATTTGGGAAGATCATAAATGTCTAAACCATACATCTTTTGGGAGATATTCAAGATAGTTGATCTAAAGTTCTTAATATGACACCGATATGAAATATTAAGGCTAGGACCCAACAAACTATTTTATAACTTAGAAGAGGGATGCCGTAATCCAAGCCATAAAATATTTAAAGGTAGGTGAATGACGATTCACCAATTTCCACCAAGATAAACGAAATGTATTATTAGGTTTTAATTGGTTTTGAAACTCCTAGATCTTTTAAGATTCATTGAACTGCTCAATGGCATGTTTCAATCTCGAGTGTGCCCTTCAGGTTTTGTGACTGGGATGCCGGGGATCACAAAACAAGGTGTGAAGTAACCATGCAAATTACTTGGTACCCTTAAATGTTTACCCCTCAATCGATGTGCCGGTTAACCACACACGCTCCATCGATACTATGATAAACATTAAGTTACCCTTTGCCTACCTTGTTAAATACGAGTTAGTGTGCCGGTTAACCACACACGCTCCACTAACCGACTTAAACAAAGTGCAAAGTGTAATTTCATGGATTAACACCTTATTCACATTTTCCTAAGTAACTAAGATTGGGTATTATTAAGAGTTTAGTTACTTAGTATTTATCATTAATACTTTTAATGAAGGGAGAATTATAGTCCTGTCAAACCCGTTCGGCTAACGACCCTCCACCAGTCAAGGAAGCGGTGGGTGAGAGTGGACACCCATTAAACTGTCATTTTATAGGTAGTAACCTTATACCCCCCTTATAGACCGGCTTCGTGAATGAGGCCTACTAACGGTAAGACTGACTTTATTCTTATACATACATACATATATATATATATATATATATATATATATATATATATATATATTAACCTATAATATTATAAAGTAAGGGTTGAATTTTAACTTTTAAAATTCTAAGGGCTAACTTGGAATTAAAGTATTCATAAGTGAAAACTTTTCAAATTCCAAAACTTGAGGGCAAGTTTCGAAACTATTCAAAACTAATTAATTCCATAACTTATGTGTTTAAAGTAGTTTTAATCCAAAAACTCTTCAAGTTCCATAACTTGTGGACAAGTTATGGAAGACTTTAAACTAATAAAAGAATTAACTTTTCTTTATTTTATAACTTATGAAATTAATTAAGGTTACATATTTTATTACTTAATGAAGTGACTCTTGAACCTCCATAACTTAAGGACAAGACTCTTCATCTTTTGTAACCATTGCCAACTTTTTTGAGTTTTATGAAACTTAAATGTGACTTTTCATATAACTTGAGGACAAGTTACAAAAACACATTTTAGAATCAACTCTTAGATTAATTTGGATTGAAAACAATATAATTTCACATAACTTTCTATTAATCTAAGCAACTCATAAGTACAAGATAATTCAAATCAAACTTTTTCATGTAATTAGCCTAATCACTAAACTAATTCAAAACATGAATCTATTGACAATTATCTTTGAAATTGGATTAGCATGAACATTACCACATCAAAAACAAGTTTATAAGTTCAAAATCAACTTAGGGTAATGTTCCTAGTCCATTTCTAGCCAAAAAGGTCGAATATATGCTGTCTGGGGGTCCAATTCTTCGAGTGCACGAACCAACTCGGCGAGTTGGATGCATTTTGCCTTGGACTCATCGAGTCCCTTCATGGACTCGGCGAGTCTGCTGGGCAGACAGCAACAAAACTCGATTTTTCATCTTCTATTGCAAGTATAACAAGAAAACAAGCCTAGGCTCTGATACCACTGTTGGGTTTTGAGCATTCTAACACTCCTATGGTGTACATGCAACCCTATAAACCTTGGATCTATGTTTTTCTCTATTATACATGCAAATAAGAACTTTCCAAGGCTTTAATCCTAACTAGCATATTATGAAGTTCTTATACTACAAAGTACTAGTTAGATGACATACCTTTTGATGTAGCTTGATGTCTTCAAGCTTTAAGAGCTTAGCCCCAATAGTGTGGAAGCCTCAAGTGAAATCACAAATCACCAAAACACCTTGGAAGACTTTAGAGAATATGGATACTTGGTTCTCTCTAGTGAAATCGGCTAGCCCTTCTTAGTGTACCCACACTAGTGCCAGTTTCACCAACCAAGGACATCTTTATATAGTATGGAAACTAGGGTTAAACCCATGACCTTTCATTTCATATGATCCATGGGTTAAATCTCCATGGACTATCCATGAAAGCTTAGCCCAACCTAAATGAACTTGGCCCATTCCATATATATATATATAAGAGTCCATATTTAATTAGTTCATTTTGATCACTTAATTAATTTTAAATTAAGTCTTGATCAATACTAATTAAATAATATGATTATATATTAATATATTAGAACTTATAATATATTAATATACTATTCTCAAAAGACTATCCATATAAATTGTGTCGGTGAAGTGCAACCCAAATGGACCATGCCGAGTCGGGTCAAGTACATACCAAATATAGTTATGGACTTAGACATTAATCCAACACACGACCAGACTCGCCGAGTCCAAGAACAGACTCGCCGAGTCCAAGGCAATCTTCAACAGACTCGCCGAGTTGTTCTTCAAACTCATCGAGTCCATGCTCATGTTCATACAACTCGTTGAGTACACCCATGTGACTCGCCGAGTACCTCTAGTTCTTAACCCATACAATGGCCTTCCAAGTCATGCAAGGGCTCCAATCCATAGATCTACTCTTCTACAAGCCATCCATCACGTAAAGTGGAAAACTTTACGTGAATCCAAAGAGATCTAAGCCATAAATAATCAAGGCTAGGGTTTGGGACAAGAAGGCTTCACCAACAACTCAAGGACAGGGACTTTATGCACTTCTGAATCATCTTAATCCCAGATCTGAGGTAGCAACCTCAGATCCATCCTCCAAACCCAACATAACACTAGATATGCTCCTAAAACTTCCACAAATGATAGATCTAGATGCAAAAAAGCTCAAGCAATGAATTATTACCTCAAAAGAAAGCTCCAACTGAATAATAATCCTAATCTCTGCAAAGCCCCTTGCTCCAATCCTCCAAATCTTCAAAATTCACCAATCACTTCTCAAAGCTCCAATTTTCTCTCCAATGCTCTCACCAACGGATCTAGGGTTTTCTGTACTTCAAAGGGGGCTAAGGGGACTGAAGGGAGGACATTAAGTCCTATAAATAGGGTGCAATCCCGAAGATTAGGGTTTTTCTCTCTTCAGCACTAACTCGCCGAGTCCAGCCGCTGACTCACCGAGTTGGCCACTTAACACGCGACCAAAATCGCGACTCAACTTGCCGAGTCTACCCATGGACTCACTTAGTTGACCATCCTTATTTACACTTTGAACCCTGAACTTGCACTTATGAACTTGGGATTTTACAACATTTCATTCGCATTTTAGTTAATTTCCATACATATTTTCCTTTTTGTTATTTTTATGACCATTTCGGGTACTTTCTAGTTTCTTGAGCATTATTGCAGATTTTAAGGAAACTAGAGGAGCGGGAGTGTGCGAGATCTTTTGGAAGGCGATTGCACTTGAAGAGCAGTGGAGATTTCGTGCTTGATGGTTGTGGAGGTGATTCAGGGAGTAGGCTTGTCGATTGCTTGAAGGCGCAGAAGTGTTGAACTTTAAATTTGAAAGGATGCGAGAGAATTCTTGAGTGTGCAAGATCGATGTTTAGGAGTTTGCGGAAGTTTTGAGTGACGTGGAGAGACAAATTGGGCTATAATTGAAGAAATATTGAAGAAAAATGGGCTAGAAGCTGATTGGATTCGAACTGGGCCAATGGATTAGCTGTGGGGACCCAAGACTTGAAGAAGCCCAAAAAATTCGTCGCAGTCACGCGGCCTGCGTAAGATTCCCCGCGGCCCGCGTGGATTCCTGACAAGGGCAATTTCTGGATATTACCTAGAGCTCTATATTGGGAAGGTTGGTGTGCCTCTTCAGCCTTATCTGGGAGGTCCAAGTTTGACACTTTCTCTCTGGAGTTTGGAGCACTTTTGAAGGCCAAGAACACCTTAAGAATATCTTCTTATCATCTCTTGATTATTGTCAAATGTTTGGTACAATCTTATCTAACTTTGTTTACTTGAGTTTAGCCATGCTCTGCTAAACAAATCTTGGTTGACTTTTTGTTGAATCATTTGAACTTTTGTTGAATATTGAAGAAACCATGAACTTGTTCTTAAATCTTTATGGAAATGTTTGTGTTTTAACATATTATCACTACTTGTATGTTTTTTATTCATGAGTTTAAATGTGTTTGTGGTGATTAGTTGGCTAATTTCTTGATTAAGTAAAGGATCCTCAAATTAGCAAGCAACAAATGATTTTTGTGTAGTTTTTGCTTCACACAATCATAAAAGCATTTTCTCCAACATGGTAGTGAAAGCAATTGACTCCTCTTGGATTTGGTGACTTTTTGATTCTTAATGCTAGTTGACTTTCACTAATTACATGCTTAATGGAATTGGTGACTTTGACTAAGGAAATTGTTATGAGCTTCTCTAACCATTTCAACAACTAAGAAAAGTCTAGGTAATCTCAAGCTTCTTGGATTACCATAGCCAAATTAAGGATTTAAGTCAAGTATTGCATCATTGGATTCTAATGATATGTTCATCAAAAGTCAAAGTGAGGAAACTTTAAGTCAACCACCTCTCCCTTATTGATTTTACATCAAACTCTTGTTTTTGTTGAAATTGTCTATTTAAATCATAGTTTAATTCTATTTTGTTTCAAGTATTTCAAAACAGCAAAACCCCCATTTTTAATTTATTGTCATTTTTCCAAGTATTTTTTACAAAGAAATTTTTTTCATAGAGTTATTAAATTGAACCAATCTCCGTGGATTCGACCTATTTACCACTATACACTATTTTAGTGTAAAAGATTTAGGGTTATTAATTTTGTTGGCCTCGACAACCACCAAAAACCCCATATAGGGTTTACAATTTAAAATTGTAAAAACCTTCGGGTTTAGTTCGTTTATAAATAAGAGAAGTTTTCTTAAGCCATCTTTTGTGCAACTATCTGTATTTCTAAAGTTTGAAGTCTTACTCGTCATAATGATCTAGTACTAACAAGTACCGCTAGCCAAAAGGACGTAGGGAAGAAGGAACGATCGACACCAAGATTGGCGAAGAAATCACAGAGTCTCAAGCATGAGCAGGGTATGAAAACTATCTTTTAATTTATAGAGAAAATTACACGGATGGTCCCTATGGTTAGGGGTTATTTGCACGCTTGGTCCCTAGAAAGTATTTTTAACTCGGACCGTCCCTAAAACTTAGATTTGTTACCCGCCCAGTCCCTAAACTAACCTATCGTCTATTTTGTTGTTTAAACTATAATGAAAAGACATATTTACCCTTACTTTTTATATTTAATATATAATTATTCTTAAAAGGATAAAAACCAAATAAATCATATACCACCCCAAAATATACCCTCATATTCTATAACCTAGAAAGGACACTCCCTTGGAGGCGCCATCACCGACATGTCTTCAATTTGGCTCCTCTCATATCTCCATTCAATCTCTTCCCCTCCCTCTTTGATATACTTCAACTTTGTCTCCCATTTGATCGGAAACCAACCCCTTTCCAAATCCATCCAACAACAACGATTGGGTCTTAACTTCTGTAAACTAGTTTTAAAATTCGATCTCCTCCCATGGCTGCTCTTTGCACCATTATCTCCAATCACGACCTACCTCCACAGCCTCCTGAAATCATGGCACTTAACCATGAATTCACCGTTTTTCACCTGGGATTTAGGTACGCAGCTCAAAGAACATTAGAAATCCAAGTGATTCCATCTATACTGTGTTACTTTGAATCTGTCGCTAGATCGACGGAAGTGATGACAACTCGTTCTTCATTTGTACCGTTTGGGAAATTCATGTTTTGCTATGATGATGGAGCGATTTACATCAATGAAATTAGTGCTATTGTTAGAAAGATTCACTCGAGTATGAAAGTTATGTGGAAAGATTAATTTACAGTTCTTGAATCGAAGTGAAGAAGAGCTATGTGAATCTAACACCTATGAAACAGGGTTACATTAGTGTTATTGTCAGAATGATTCATGCTCGATTTGATTGTATTGAATGACCCACTTTATCTTCAATCATAGTCCTCCTCATCCAAGTAATTGCAAAGAACTTTTTGTGTATTTGACAAAATTGAAATACCTACTTTATCTATTTGGAACATTGTGATCTGATGCTTCACATAGAGCAATCGTGAAAATGAGAACAAGAGAAAGAAACAAAAAATGAGAACTTGAGATAGAAACGAGAGCGAGGAGGTGATTAGGGTGTTTCTAGAACTCATAAGGAAGAATATGGTGATGACATTGGGTATAGGGCAGTAGGAGTGGGTTTTGGTGGTGATGATAACGAAGAGTTCGGTCGATGGAAAAGAGGTGCTGTGAGGGGGATACGACGCCAATTGTAGGTTATGGAGTGCGGGCTTATGGGGTATATTTTGGGGTGGGATAGGTTTCATTTTCAAGAATAATTGTATATTAAATATAAAAGTAAGGGTAGATATGTCTTTTCACCACGGTTTAATAGCAAAATAGACGTCAAGTTAGTTTAGGGACTGGGCGGGTAACAAATCTAAGTTTTAGGGACAGTCCGAGTTAGAAATACTTTCTAGGGACCAAGCGTGCAAGTAACCCTTAACAACAGGGACCATCCGTGTAATTTTCTCTAATATATAACAAAACTATCTCGTTAAAGTTTTTCAATTTAAAAAACTATAAATTCTATAATAAATTATCTTTATAAAAAGCAAAAAATCTTATAACAACTCTAACGAGTAGTAATAAAGTATTAGCTAATCAAAAACCTAATAAGTTCTTGATTTCTCAAATAAAAGATTGCAGAATTGCTATTAAACAACATCAAAGAAATGTAAATTATATTAATGATGAAATTTCTTTAATAGATTTAACGCTACAAACGTCTCTATGAGATGATTTTAGAAGGCAAGTAAATGCTAAAAGTTCCAGATTTACACACATTCGTGTGCGAAATTTAATGAAAAGAGTCTTTTATCTAATAAAAGTTATTTGACCGAGTTAAAAGATAAGCTTTTAACTTAACTTCATCCGCAACCAATAACTGGGTTAAAAGATAAGCTTTTAACTTAACTTCATCCGCAACCAATTCCTGACCCTTTGGATTTTCAGCCACTTGCTTTTAACCCTAGCATAGCCAAAACTTTGGCGCTATCTATCCTTCTCTCTATTCTCATCCTCTTGCGAAGAGTGTTTGTAAGCTATTAGACGTGTCATATTTGATGCACTTGCTCTCAATAGTTCAAGATCTACAAGGATTAATTGTTATTACTACATAACAATTGAGGTATGTATCTAAACACTAGTATTAGGTTAATTTCGATTTTTATAGATGTATATTAGGGTTTCTCTTTTGTATTCAATTTTGCATGTTCAACTAGTGAAAACCTAGATCCAAGATTATAGGGTTGCATGAATACATATGTGTCACACCCCCGAACCAGACGACGGAAACGTCCGAGGGCTCGCGTGACTTAAATTGAATACCATCACAACGAATATAGATGAAACATAACATAAACATCACCATGCATTAATACATTACAACTGACATTGTTCACATCAAGTACATTGTCTAAATATTACATATCCATAGCATAATTTATTTGAAAGTTTTCAAAACATAACATCCTAATATACTTGGTATTACTCTTCAGCTTACCTGTTACCTGAGAATACAAGTTATTTTGAAAACGTCAACATATGGAATGTTGGTGAGTTCATAAGCAGGGTTGTTATGAAAATGTTTTGTGCAATTTATAAAACCCTGAAAATCCGATATTTTCTGAAAAGACAATTGTTTATACTAAAGTGTGAAGATCCATAGGTTTATGCATGAATGATTTCAAAGCGCGTATAAATGAGAAGTTTTGTATTATAGTTATTGAAAATACAAGTAAATGGTGTTGATTTACTCGAAAAACCCGATGTTTTCCGATAATATAATATGATTGTTTCGAATTATTATACCGTCACCACGAATGATTATGAATTCCCTTGATTACTCAGATAGCATTGGATTTATTGTGTGAGTCGTTATAACCATGCATGATAATGTCTAGTTCGTCTGTCTTAGCATTCTAGTGAATGCCAGAATTGATCTTAAGATTTTGTCACCCTAGACTGGTCGAGTCTAACTGTAGCGAACAACTGAGGTGTGGGGGAGTCACCCTCGTATAGATCTATAGACAAACTCTCGCTCTCCCTCCAGAAGACTTTGATTATAACTACAGACTACGAACGACACTTAAAGGTGTCGCCTGTTATTACTCACTTAATCCAAACGAATTTGATTACTATTGATTAACGACTTGTATTTGTTTACTTGAATTGAAGGTAAGCCTAACAAACGAGGAGAAGAGGATTACAAGATCCTACTAATTACGTATGTTATTTAGGGCTGTTGGGTATATGAAGGACGCGTTGGCCCGTTTCGCATATGATTTATTTGGACCTTACTAGCAATGCTAATGGGTCATTGAGGCCCAATAGCACGTAAAAGCCATTGAGGGTCCGTTAAGCATGTAATTGGGTCACGGGAGGCCCAATAGACATGTATTATTATGGTTAGGCCCACAAGTCATGCTAATGGGTCATGAAGGCCCAATAAGCATGATTAGAATCTTTCAAGCCCAACAATTTGAATATTTACTTGTTTTAGGTATAGTATAATTGTCGGAAGTTTGATTGAACAATTGTTAAATCGCAAAGGCACGAAGCTTGTCGGTTGTTTATAACGATATTTGAAAATATATGTATATTCTTCATTCTATTTTCATAGGTTATAATTTGGTATTTTGACCAAAATATCTTAATAATAAAATAGTTGACTCAAAAATATTGGTTTGACCTATTCAGCCCTTCTTTAATAAAAATGACAATCTTAGTCCCTTTTTAAAACAATGACATTTTAGGCCCTTAAACTATTTTCTTGACATTTTTGGCCCATAGACTTATTTAAATAATGTTTTTAGCCTAAAATTTACTCTTTGGCAGTTTCAGCCCCTTTAGTAAAGGATTTTCATTTAAAGTCCCAACTTTTCGCAAATTTTACAATTTTTCCCCAAAATCCAAAAACTTTGCATTTTTTATCCTTTTTGGCAAAAAAGGTCATTTTAACCCCTGAAATAGATTTATTCGCCCTTTTACCCATAGTTTTGAGAAATTTACCATTTCAATCCCTTAGATCACGTTTATTTCCTCCTTGAGCTATAAATATCAAGATTTCTTTCCTTGTTGGCACATATATACCACATAAACACATGAAACCACACATAACATAGACATACACATAGATCTACATATTTTTCTTGTATTATCGCCCATAAAACTTGTGAAAACCGAAAATAGAGGGGTATGAACTCACCTTGCTTTGTTTCTCACGGTTTTAAAGAAAGAAATGAAGAAAATTTGGTCATAGCAAGCCTTCTTGGGTGGATCTCGATCTTAGGGGTTTCTAGGATGATGATCACGAGTTTATATGAGTTAAGAAGAGAATTTTGATAAAACAATGAATCTAGATCCTGGATCCAAGCATCAACTTACCTAGTATGATGATTTTTGTGGACAATCCTACTTGTAATGCCCAAGATCTTTGAAATTTTGATGAAGAATAAGAGAAGTTGTTGTGAGTTCTTGAGAGAAAACTTAAGTGGATTGTGTGTGTATGTGTTCTTCCTTTGGCCGAGAGTAGGAGATAAAGAGAGAGGAAGTGAGACATAAGGTGATATGCATGGGGATATGAGATTGGTGCATGGGTTTTCAATGGATAATTATGAGGTGTCTTGCCCTCATAATTCTATATTTCTCCCTTTTTTTGTTTACATGGGCCGAGATTTGGGTTATAGAAGAGAGAAAGGAGTCATTTTGGGCCCATGCTCGAATTTATGAGGCTCAAATAACATTTTTTGGCCCATTGGGCCTCTAGGGTGTCTCACGGCCCAATTGCATGAAGGAATGGGTTTTATGGCCCATTAAAGCTAATTAGGTTAGTTATGGCCCAATAAGGCTTATTAGAATTTTTTTTATTTTAAGCCCATTATGACCCAAAATGTTAAATTTTATGAAAGTGGGTCCAATTAGAGCCCATTTAAGAGTTCTAAGCCCAAAATAGGGAAGCTTATTGATCCATTAGGCCCAATAAGGAAGTCCCAGTCCAAAATGGACTTAATCCAGGATTTTTAGGGTTTCCAACCTTTTGTTGACTATTTGAATGTTTGTATAGAGTATTTGATGGAATATTGTTGTCATTGAATAAGCACCATCCATGTTTTCAAGTTTTAGCTACAATGTTATCTTTGTTAAGGGTTTTACAAAGAATCAGAATTCCTAGTTGTGACAGTATGATTTGTAGTTATGCTCAAAACGCATCACCAAGAACACTCCAAAACACTCAAAGGCTCAAGAATCTCACAAATAGGGCTAGGGTTTCAAAATTAGGGTTAGACAGGATGGATGTTAGAAATGAGGCCAACCTCAAGGGAGATAATGAGGTTTTATAGGGTCCAAACCCTAATATTTAGGTTTAAGATTCACGTGAGTACGCCCTGCGTACCATATGTACACCCAACATACTCATAGGATGTCCGCATTTCTTTCATGTAGTAAACCCAACATACAGGCCAACACCATATTCCTTCCTAACTTCCAATGTTCATAACTCCTGCGTCCTAACTCAATTTTTAGCGTTCTTTGTATTCATGGGAATGTAATGAAAAGCCTAACAATCCCATCTAGTCTCCTTTGACTTAAAACCTTTCGAACTAGAATCCTTAATTCAAGAAAAAAGGTCTGAAGCATCACTTTTACCATTATGCCCTTGGGCTCCAAAGCACAAACTGAAAGCTTGTATCACACAATTTATATAATCCACTCCAAAATGGGCCTAAAAACCAAACCGTTTGAAGTCCAGGGCCCTAACTTGATCCATTTAATGCCTATAATTCCCGAAATAGGAAGCTTCTTGAAACCAAATATTACATGGATATTTTGGGAAGGACTCACTAAGCTTTGTGCTTATAGTTTTGATTTAAATGTGTTTCAGGTACTCTGATTATCATAGAAAGGCGAAGGCTTGACTGTATTCTCTGGCTTGCAGATTTTTATGATTCTGCATTTTGATACTCTGATTTGGGATAATTATAATTGCTATGCCTTAGATTTTATTGGCTTGGCTTTTATAATACTTGAGGTTTTTCTATATTAAAAATGAAAATTTTTGTGGTAAAAAATTGGATGTTACACTCTTTCGGTGGTGATCCAAGCTCCATTTATTGGGTAGGCATATTTGAGAAGGTGTTAGGTGCTCGAAGGGGACATGTGAGAGGCATTAGACCTAAACTTCCTTTTGCAGCTAGTACAAGTGCTCCCTCTCAGTGACAATCACAATTACAGTCACAAGCACCGCAACCAATACATGTGTTATTAAACTCTTAAAACAATTTGGTAGCTTGGTACTTTGCTATATTGGTAAGGAATTGATGCATTTTATAGTAAATTTTGGTAGTTTGGTACTTTGCTTATTTGTTAAGTGCTTAATTCATTTGTTATGAATTTGGTAGTTTGTTAAATTGTAAATGACTTAATTAATTTGGTAGTTTGATAGTTTGTTGAACTGCTATAGACTTAATTGATTTGGTAGTTTAATAGTTTGTTAAATTGTTAATGACTTAATGTGTTTATGACTTAATTGTTAAGTAATAACTTGCTTTTTTAGTTTGATTGTAACACCCTGTTATTTAATAAATAAATTAATTAATTACTAAAGGAATAGTAGCGCTAAAATAAATAATTATATAGCAAGGTGTTGGTCTCGAGGAGTTAATTGTTACAATTTTAGAAGTTTGGGGTTAAAAGTGTAAGTTCTTGATTTAATTTGAGAAGGATTTAGAAGTCATGGTGCGTTTGGTAATAAATGGACTTAAATTGAAAAAGATTTGAAGGCTTAGGGGGCTGAGTGGTAATTTCGGGACTTATTATGAAAGGAAATTATGGAATCAGGGGCTAAAGGGTAAGTTTTGGGCATAAGTTGAAAAGAATTTGATGGGAGGGACTGAAATGGAATTATGGCAAAAGACCTCATGTGACCGGGTATAAAACCCGTCACCTTCTACAAACCCTAACCCTAGTCGACCATATTATAGTCGCATCCATCCATCCTCATGACCCCATCGTCGGCGCCGCCGCTATGTCGTCTCCGATTAACACCCAACGACAACACCTCCGGACTTCCGCTCTTCTCCTCCTTCTCCTTCTTCATTCGTTGCCATGAGAGGCCTCATCCACCACCAATACTTCGCAATCAGAGCAACGCTGTCACCACCCGCTTCCCTCTCATTTTCCGACCGACGAAATGCCAAACGATCGCCGCATGCTGAGTCGTCATCGCAACATTACCGTGCTACCCTCTTGTCGGACATCGTGGATCGTCGGGAGTGTCACTGAGACCAATGGCAGTATTTATTTCCGCCAATGAGAAGGTCATGCGTGACCTGGGGTTTCTCATTAAGGGTCGCCACCTGCTACTTCTTCTTTCCTCTCACATGTTCAACGTTGTAACTGCCGTCGGTGGCTCTTGGGCTGTCGTTTGCGTCTCTTCCAGTGACGTTTGCCATCTAGGCGGTGACCATATGGGTGTATAGTCGAGTGTTCGTGTGGCTATTGTATCGTGAGGATTATTGGAGCGATTCTGGGAAGAAAACCCACCGCCACCACCTCAAGGTGGTGGCTGCCACCGCTTCTGCTGCCGCCAAACGCCACTAGGTGGGTGGCTATGCTACTATTCCGAGTATAGGTTGTGTGTGTGTTTATTCTAGTGTAGTGTGTGAGTGTGTGTGCGTTTATTTTGATATTTTCTTTGTAAATTGTAAAACGGAATAATGGAAAGAAATTGAAAACCACCACCTTAGGGTGGTGGCTGTCGCCACCAGCCGCCGTGTCGGGTGGCGATGTGCTTGCCTTGTTGAGTTTGATTCGTTTGGGATGCTTGAAACCCTAATGGGCCCAATGAAGCCCTAATGGGCCTAGTGAAACCCTAATGGGTCTATTGGACCCTAGTTGGCCTAAAAAGCCCAAAAATGTGACTAACGGGCTTATCGAGCCCTAATGGATCTAAGGACTTAACTATTGGGCCTATTGGTGTAACACCGTGAATTTCAAAATAATTTTTCACAAATTATAAAAACATTTCTCATTTAATTTCATAAAAACATTAAGTTTAAAAATCCCAAATAACATCATACAAAATCCCAAGATCATATATATATATATCAAAAATCCCATGCGTGTGTACAAATCAAGCCGGCGCCTTCCCACGGTCCTCGCTAGTACCTGAAACAACAACACTAACACTGTAAGCACAAAGCTTAGTGAGTTCCCCAAAATACCATACACATAACACATAATAGCCACTCGAGGCTATAACTCTATGGGTCCGTGCACCCAAACTCTGTGAACCCTCAGGTTCTAACTCTGTGAACCTTCCGGTTCCAACTCTAAAACATGCACAGCATAAATCACATGGAAATAATGCAGTACAACACAACACATACATATAGCATACAAATACTCTGTTCACGTAACTCTGGTTACCTACTCAAGGTAAAGTATAGTGAGAAGACTCACCTCGCGTATCTCGATAACTCGCGAATCCTGGAATCACTCGTGCTCGATCCTCCGAGCTATAATCCTCCTATAACATCATATGTCTCTTAATTAACACTTTTACCACTAAGGTTGACTACCCCTATCAAGTCAACACTGGTCAACTCTGGTCAACGGTCAACGGTCAACGGTCAACTTTGACCGGACTCGGCGAGTGCACTAGGTCGACTCGGCGAGTCTAAGCGTTTTCACCAACTCTCTAGGATTCCCTTTTTGAAACATCGAGTATTCCCCTGACTCGACGAGTTCCACCTGGTATGAATCGCGGGGCCACCCCGACTCAACTCGCCGAGTCTCAAGAACAACTCGGCGAGTTCCAGTTCGACTCAGTCCACCTGTCAACCCTCTCTAACTCTCCCTGACTCACTGAGTCAACTCATAACTCGCTGGACCACTCACTGAGTGGTCAAGGACAATCTTCATGCTACTCGCCGAGTTTGTTCTTCAGACTCGGCGAGTCCAAGCCATGCATCAACTCAAACTTGCTTCTGAGGTCAGATCCTCTCCAACAACTCATAGATCTGGCCCTCCTAAGCTAATTCATCACGTAAAGTCCATAACTTGGTGCTCATAACACACCCCATGACTCATAAATGGTGTTTTGACCTTAAGCACAAAGACCCCAATCCAAAACCCTCATGGATTCATAAAAAGCTTGGGCAAAGGGACACTCTGGACCTCCAAAGGTCCAGATCTATAACCTAACTCACTTAAGGGACTAAGGAAGCACTAGATCTAACCACAAAAGGGCTCAATAAGCCCTAAATCAACATAACAGAGAATAGCTCGAAAGTAGTACCTCAAATGTGATGTTCTGGCCTCAAATCTTTCAGGAAGTGGCTCCTCTTGATTCCCCTTAGCTATTGCTTCCTTTCCCTTGAAATATAACACCTCCAAGGTCAATAATGGCTCCTTACTTTGCTCCAAACGCTCAAACTCGCTAGGGTTTCACTCAGGGGTCTGGTGAGCACAAATGACGGCCTTAAGGCCCTTTAAATAGGTCCCAAACCCGAGAAATTAGGGTTTCATTAAACAGAGCGGACTCGCCGAGTCCAGGCGCGAACCCGCGTCCAAAACCGCGATCCTACTCGGCGATTCTGAGCTCCAACTCGCCGACTCCCCTCACAAAACACCAAAAACATAAGCATGAAAGATACCTGGAAATCCGGGCTGTTACAACTCTCCCCTACTAGAACTAGACTTCGCCCTCGAAGTCTCACTATGGAAATAGCTCCGGATGCTGCTCACGCATCTCACGCTCCGGCTCCCAGGTCATCTCTGATCCCTTCCGATGTTGCCACTGAACCAACACCAGGGGTACCTCCTTGTTCCTCAGAACCTTGATTTTCCGATCTCTGATGGCCACTGGTCTCTCGGCATAATTCAGGCTCGCATCCACCTGAATATCCTCTAATGGAACCACTGCCGACTCATCGGCTATACACTTCCTCAACTGCGACACATGAAAAGTGTCGTGAATCTGCCCCAACTCTGCTGGCAAATCCAAACGACAGGCTACCTGGCCTACCCTCACGATCACACGGGAATGGACCAATATACCGGGGCCCCAACTTGCCCCTCTTCCTGAATCGAATGACTCCTTTCCAAGGAGAGACCTTCAGGAGAACAAAGTCGCCGACCTGGAACTCAAGCTCGGACCGGCGTCTGTCTGCATAACTCTTCTGTCGGCTCTGAGCGGTCAACAACCTCTGTCTGACCTGCTGAATTTGCTCTGTCGTCTGAAGCACGATCTCTGTACCGCCCATCACTCACTGCCCAACCTCTCCCCAACAAATGGGGGTCCGACACCTCCTCCCATACAACAGCTCAAAGGGTGGCATACCAATGCTCGAATGATGGTTGTTGTTGTAGGAAAGCTCTGCCAAGGGTAAATACGCATCCCAGCTACCCCCGAAATCCAACACACATGCCCGGAGCATGTCCTCAAGCGTCTGAATCGTCCGCTCACTCTGACCGTCTGTCTGGGGATGATATGCGGTACTAAAATGCAGTCTAGTACCCAACTCCTCATGAAATTTCTTCCAGAATCTGGAAGTGAAACGCACATTACGGTCTGAAACAATCGAGATCGGCACCCCATGCCGAGATACTACTTCCCTCACATACACCTCCGCCAATTTCTCTGCTGAAGAACTCTCACTGATGGCAAGGAAGTGAGCGCTCTTCGTCAACCTGTCCACAATCACCCAAATTGCATCAACTCCTCTGGCAGTCCTCGACAATTTGGTGATGAAATCCATAGTGATCTGTTCCCACTTCCACTCGGGAACCTCCAATGGCTGCAACTTGCCATGCGGCCTCTGGTGCTCAGCCTTAACCCTACGGCAGGTCAAGCACCTCTCAACAAACCACGCAACGTCCCTCTTCATACAGGGCCACCAATACTCCTTTCTCAAATCCAAATACATCTTAGTGGCCCCTGGATGGATCGAAAATTTCGACCGATGAGCCTCCTCCATCAAAGTGGTACGCGTTCCTCCCACAAACGGCACCCAGATACGCCCCTGAAATGTCATAAGCCCCCGACCATTGGTAACGAACTCTGAAACCAAACCAACAACCTGTTCCCTCTTCTGCATCTCAGGTTGCACAGCCTCGGCCTGTGCGCCGCGAATGGCGTCCAATACCGGAGCTATCACGGTCAATCTCAAACATACATCCCGCAGTGGAGTGCCCTCCGCCCTGCGACTCAACGCATCGGCTACCTCATTAGCCTTGCCTGGGTGGTACAGGATCTCACAATCATAATCCTTGACCACATCCAACCACCTTCTCTGTCGCATATTTAGCTTGGGCTGATCCATCAAGTACCTCAAACTCTTATGGTTCGTGTATATCGTACACCGAACCCCATACAAGTAGTGACGCCAAATCTTGAGGGCGAACACTACTGCCCCCAACTCTAGATCATGGGTGGGATATCTCGTCTCATGAGGCTTCAGCTGCCTCGATGCATATGCTATCACATGCCCTCTCTGCATCAGCACCGCTCCCAGCCCCAAAATCGATGCATCACAATATACCACAAAGTCCTCCATCCCTTCCGGGAGAGCTAATACCGGGGCTTCACACAACCTTTGGCGAAGTGTCTCAAAGGAGGCCTGCTGCTCAGGACCCCATGAGAAAGCAACACCCTTTCGGGTCAATCTGGTGAGTGGCACTGCGATCTTGGAGAAATCCTTGATAAATCTCCGATAATACCCTGCCAACCCTAGGAAACTCCTAATCTCGGAGGGTGACTTCGGCACCTCCCAACTCATCACTGCCTCAACCTTAGCCGGATCGACCAATATCCCTTCCTGGTTAACGAGATGTCCTAAGAACTGAACCTCCCGCAACCAGAAATCACACTTGGAGAATTTGGCATAAAGCCTCTCCGATCTCAAAACTCCGAGAACCTCTCTCAGATGCTCCTCATACTGCTCTCTAGATCTCGAATATACTAGAATGTCGTCGATAAATACAATCACCGACCGATCCAGCATCGCCCTACACACTCGGTTCATGAGATCCATGAACACCGTCGGGGCATTGGTGAGCCCAAAAGGCATCACCACAAACTCATAATGCCCATAACGCGTCCTGAACGCTGTCTTCGGGACGTCCTCATCCCGCACCCTCACCTGATGATATCCAGACCTCAAATCGATCTTGGAGAACCAAGATGCTCCCTGCAACTGATCGAACAAATCGTCGATCCTCGGAAAAGGGTAACGGTTCTTGACCGTCAGCTTGTTCAACTCCCGGTAATCAATGCACATCCGGTGTGAACCATCCTTCTTCTTGACGAACAGGATAGGCGCTCCCCACGATGAGCTGCTCGGCCGAATAAACCCCTTCCCCAGCAACTCCTGAAGCTGTGAGGATAACTCTTGCATTTCTAGAGGTGCAAGGCGATAAGGCGCCTTAGCGATAGGCGCAGCCCCCGGAACCAAATCGATACTGAACTCCACTTGCCTCACAGGAGGCACACCCGGCAACTCCTCGGGAAATACATCCGGGAACTCACGCACTACCGGAACCTCCTCAACTGAACTCGGCCTCTCGGAAACCACCCGCGTATCCATCACATACGCCACAAAACCCTTACAGCCCTGCTGTAGACACTGCCTCGCCCTAGCGGCCGAACAAAATGCTGATCCTGAACGTGTACCCTCGCCGTACACCGAAAGAACTCCCCCACTAGAGTCTCGTATGGTCACTAGCTGACGCTCGCAGTCGATAACCGCACCGAATCTGCTCAACCAGTCCATGCCCACAATGACACATACATCACCCATCGCAATAGGAACCAGATCAATCGGGAACTCAACACCGAAAATCTCGACTACGCAACCTCGGAGAACCTCCGTGGCATATATCACTCTCTCATCAGCTATGGAAACTCTCAGAGGCCGACTCAACGCCTCACGACTAACACTGATATGCTGACTAAAAGCCAAAGATACAAAAGACCGACTCGCACCCGAGTCAAATAACACCAAGGCAGGTACAGAATTCACAAGAAAAGTACCTACGCATAACATAACATAAGCATAATATCTCAACATCAAAATAAATTCATGAAAGAATACATACCAGCCACAACATCGGGCGCTGCGCGGACCTCCTCCGCGGTCAGCTGAAAAGCTCTCCCTCGTGCCCTCGGCGCCTCGGCCTTCACCGGCCGACTCTCTGTAGCTCTGATGGCGGCAGGGGCGGATCCCTGAGGTGCTCCCTGAGCTGATCCTCGTAACTGCGGACATTCCGCCTTCCGGTGTCCGGTCTGGTTGCAGTGAAAACACACTGCAAACCCCTTGGGGCAGTCCTTGGCCATATGCCCCTCCTTGCCACACTTGTAGCAAGATCCCGCTCGGCAGACTCCATCATGACCCTTGCCGCACTTCCCATAAGTGCGGCCCTTCTGGCTCCCTGGTTTGGGATCAGCGGGCTTGGCCCGCTTGGCTGCCGGCTGAGACTGTGCCGGTCGCCGATCCCTCCCCTGAGACTCCGCCTCTTCCCTGGCCTGAGTCTCTAACTCAATCTCCCTCTTTCGGGCATTTGCCTGAAGCTCAGCAAATGTCCGGTACGAGGAGTTCGCCGCGAACTCCCGAATATCCCACCTCAAAATGCTCAAATAACGGCTCATACATGCCTGCTCAGTGGACACGTGCTGAGGGCAGAACATCGCCCTCTCATGGAACATCCTGGTAATCGCTGTAACTGACTCAGTACCCTGCTTGAGGGTCAGAAACTCCTGGGCCAAACGCTCCCTCCACCTGAGGAACGTACTCATCTCGAAACATGGCAGTGAACCTCTCCCAGGTCACTGCCGCAAGCTCAGCAGGCGTGAAATGCGCCGTCACAAACTTCCACCAGTCCTTCGCTCCCAAGCGAAGCTGGTTCAGCGCGAACTGAACCTTCAAATGCTCAGGAGATGAGCAAGTGAAGAAACACCCCTCTATATCAGATATCCACCTCATAGCTGCCACCGGATCCTGGGTCCCATCAAACTCTGGTGGTTTTGTGTTGCTGAACTCCCGGAACAGCAACGCATCACCACCTTGCGGCCTCGCGGCAGCAACAGCCGCGGTGGCCGCTGCAACAGCAGCCTCAGAAAGAGCGGCATAACGCTCGTCAAAGGTCTCAATCAGCGTGGTCTTTATAGACCCAAACATCTCCGGTATCTCTGCCCTGATGGCCGCAGCCACCTCCTCATGGATGATCCGGCGGATCTCCTCATCACTGGTACCACTGCTCTCGGGCATCAAGCGTGTCCTCACCATGATCTACCTCTGAAATACAACATACGATAAATTAGAACCCATACGAGCATACTCACACTCGTCAACTCTTTCCTCCTTGATCCTTGGTATTCCAAAGATTCTTACTTGGGCTGTACACCGCTCCGGTGCATTCAGTAGTACGGGCCCAATACTACTGTCCACACCGTATCAGAATACACCCCAAGTCCTCCTCTTCGGATCCCAAATTCCAAGTACTCTATCATGCATAGACCTCCCTCTAATAGATCTCTCATAAGCCCCTCGCTGCTACCTACTCACTCTCAAGCATCTCATAGCAGCTCACCTCTTCCTAGGCTAAGGCATCACAAATCAGGCCGCTCTACTCCTAATAGGAATACCTAGCCTACTCTAGCATGCGAATACATCATATCAGTATCAATATCACATAACATAAGGGTATTTTGGGAAATCACCGTTCGGGCGCGGACTGATCGTACACACAACTCTGCTCTGCATTTTCAAAATCTTTTATTCTTTTTGAAAATACTTCTCAAATCCTCAGTTTGAGTTCAAATACGCCCGAAGGTGTACTCGAATCCCTCAAACCAAGGCTCTGATACCAACTTGTAACACCGTGAATTTCAAAATAAATTTTCACAAATTATAAAAACATTTCTCATTTAATTTCATAAAAACATTAAGTTTAAAAATCCCAAATCACATCATACAAAATCCCAAGATCATATATATATATATATATATATATATATATATATATATATATCAAAAATCCCATGCGTGTGTACAGATCAAGTCGGCGCCTTCCCACGGTCCTCGCTAGTACCTGAAACAACAACACTAACACTATAAGCACAAAGCTTAGTGAGTTCCCCAAAATACCATACACATAACACATAATAGCCACTCGAGGCTATAACTCTATGGGTCCGTGCACCCAAACTCTGTGAACCCTCAGGTTCTAACTCTGTGAACCTTCCGGTTCCAACTCTAAAACATGCACAACATAAATCACATGGAAATAATGCAGTACAACACAACACATACATATAGCATACAAATACTCTGTTCACGTAACTCTGGTTACCTACTCAAGGTAAAGTATAGTGAGAAGACTCACCTCGCGTATCTCGATAACTCGCGAATCCTGGAATCACTCGTGCTCGATCCCTCGAGCTATAATCCTCCTATAACATCATATGTCTCTTAATTAACACTTTTACCACTAAGGTTGACTATCCCTATCAAGTCAACACTGGTCAACTCTGGTCAACGGTCAATGGTCAACGGTCAACTTTGATCGGACTCGGCGAGTGCACTAGGGTGACTCGACGAGTCTAAGCGTTTTCACCAACTCTCTAGGATTCCCTTTTTGACACGTCGAGTATTCCCCTAACTCGACGAGTTCCACCTGGTATGAATCGCGGGGCCACCCCGACTCAACTCGCCGAGTCTCAAGAACAACTCGGCGAGTTCCAGTTCGACTCAGTCCACCTGTCAACCCTCTCTAACTCTCCCTGACTCACTGAGTCAACTCATAACTCGGCTGGACCACTCACTGAGTGGTCAAGGACAATCTTCATGCTACTCGCCGAGTCTGTTCTTTAGACTCGGCGAGTCCAAGCCATGCATCAACTCAAACTTGCTTCTGAGGTCAGATCCGCTCCAACAACTCATAGATCTGGCCCTCCTAAGCTAATTCATCACGTAAAGTCCATAACTTGGTGCTCATAACACACCCCATGACTCATAAATGGTGTTTTGACCTTAAGCACAAAGACCCTAATCCAAAACCCTCATGGATTCATAAAAAGCTTGGGCAAAGGGACACTCTGGACCTCCAAAGGTCCAGATCTATAACCTAACTCACTTAAGGGACCAAGGAAGCACTAGATCTAACCACAAAAGGGCTCAATAAGCCCTAAATCAACATAAACATCAACATAACAGAGAATAGCTCGAAAGTAGTACCTCAAATGTGATGTTCTGGCCTCAAATCTTTCAGGAAGTGGCTCCTCTTGATTCCCCTTAGCTATTGCTTCCTTTCCCTTGAAATATAACACCTCCAAGGTCAATAATGGCTCCTTACTTTGCTCCAAACGCTCAAACTCGCTAGGGTTTCACTCAGGGGTCTGGTGAGCACAAATGACGGCCTTAAGGCCCTTTAAATAGGTCCCAAACCCGAGAAATTAGGGTTTCATTAAACAGCACGGACTCGCCAAGTCCATACCTTGGACACGCCGAGTCCAGGCGCGAACCCGCGTCCAGAACCGCGATCCTACTCGGCGAGTCTGAGCTCCAACTCGCCGAGTCCCCTCACAAAACACCAAAAACATAAGCATGAAAGATACCTGGAAATCCGGGTTGTTACAACTAGACTAAGATGGGTTGGAAACCCTAATTAGGGTTGGAAAACCCTAATGTCATGAAACCCTAATTTGGGATTTATCGGGACCGCATCGAAATTATTTAATGAACCTAATGTATTAATTAATAATCATTTGAAATTGAGCTAAGTTAACATTGGACTTAATGGATTAAGTCCTTAATGGGTTAATGGAGAGACACTTAACCCTAATCGTCATTTTATGTGAAACCCTAATTTTACTTGGGTTTGTTGTTGGGCCTTTCTATTGGGCCTTGATGATTGAGTATTAATGGGCCATCCAAGATCAAGCAAATGGACTAGAATAATTAATGGACTTGGGGGTAAGGCCCATATGAGGAGTTGGGCCCAATTTGGAGAATTAGGCCATAGATCGGCGAGTAGGCCCTGTTTGGGCAAAAACCCTAACCCGAGTATTGTCACCCTATTTAAGCACATTAACTCGGCCCCTTGTCCTTAACACTTCCAGAGAGCTGTAGTGAGAATCCCTAGTCCCCCATATTGTGCTTGTGAGTGAGTTCTTGCTTGGTGAAGGGAATTGGAGCTTAGAAGAAGAAAAGAAGAGATTGAAGAGTGCAAGAGAGGGAGTAGATCCGAAATCTACATTGGGAGAAGCTTCCATTCAAGTAGTAAAGCCTCTACCTTGATCTTTAGTTCATTAGATCCCATTTTGTCCCAATTTGGTGGTTTTCAAGCCCTAAAACACCAAACTCCATGTGTTTGTGCTTAATGATCCGAAAGGACTTCAGATCTAGACCTTATGGACGTGTTAGAAGCATAAAGTTGATGTGGTTGAAGTGATTGAGGACCCCATGGAGTGCATGACCTTTTAAAGAGCTTGGAATTGCATTTTTGAACCTATAGGGCCATGCATGCACATAAAGTTTGCAACTTTACGTGTTAGGCATGCCCTAGGAACATAGATCTGTGGTTTTGAAGAGTTGCATGTATTAGATTTGGCTCATATGGGAAATGGGTCAAGGGACTCGGCGAGTCCCAAAGTGGAACTCGGCGAGTTCTATGATGATGGCCTTAGACTCGGCGAGTTGGATGAACAACTTGGCGAGTCCTGTGACATCCCCAAAATCTCGGCCAGAAAAGACCGATTTTCATTTATGCTTTTAAATATTTTCAGAGTAAATCCTTTTGATTTGAAAGACTTGCGGAATTTGTTCCCAAAAACAAAACATGATAAAACAATGTTTACCGAAGCATTTCATAAAAGAAATGTATTTTCATTATAATCAAAACTCGGGGTGTCATGTTCCGATACAGACCAATAAGCATAAACGAATACATTACAAGTCATATAACAAATATAAACATATGCAGACTTGTAAACAAAACAACTTGATGGTTCATCCATCTCATGCCCTTCCGCCACTTCTTGTAATACAATTTAAAACTGAGTGGGTCAGGCTTGGGAGCCTGGTGAGCATATAGGGTTTTCAACCCACAATAAATATCATATTTAATTTTCACCAACCAACAATAACCCAATTACCCATTCCCGTTATTCTCACTTTATGTCCCTAAAACAACTAACATAAGGGACCTAGTCTAAGAATATTTCATTGGGGCGACAACACATGCTTCGGGGGTACCTCAGTAATATAAGTCAAATAAGGCAACCATGAGGGGGATGGAGTACAGCGAATGAACACCCAAGTTCATTAACACCTACAGGTGGCGAACCTGCTAATGTTTCCACAAGACTATCTAGAAAAGTATGTGGTCGTCATCTAAACTCCGCTAGATGACTTAATCAAACAACAACGAGGCCTCTCATCTGTTTATTACACACCAACTATCTACCCATGTTCTACCCAACATATTAGTAGATAAAAATATACATTTGTATACATAGTTTAAAAAACCTGTATAGCATGCTTTAATCAACACATATATCACATAACAGATGAGGCACAGACATACATAACACATATCTCATAGCGAAATAATCAGATCTATAAGATAGAAGAGAGTGAATACACATTCACACATAACACAACCAAATATATACACCTAGCACGTATTTTTATATAAAATACTTCGTATTATTGTATTAGAAAGAAAATAACTACACACTCACACTTATAAACAACAATACACTTAATACACTCGAACCAAACTCGTATTATTATTGTGTTTATGAAAGGTAGTATACACTCACTTGATCAGAAGATGATCGGACAGCACTACGGCTTATAGAAGTAGTATTCCTCAGCAGATCTGGAAGATCTCCTCGAAAATCGAACTTCTCGCGGGCAGAGCTTCGACTCGGGAACCACACTTCTCGGGATCTTTGGGATCTCGGGACTTGCTTCGGGACTAGAGTATGATACCGGGGCTTCGGGGTATCTTCGGGGGTAAAAACGCAGAGCTTTGGCACAAAGATGAGAAGAAATGAACAAAACTCTCGGCTGCCTTCGGATCCTTTATATAGAGGCTGGAGCCTCGGAGTACGCAGGGCGTACTGCAGTACGCAGCGCGTACTGCTTCCGAAATCGTCACTGCATGCGTCATCCGAAGTGTCGACACTATGCTGAGTACGCGGTAGCGTAACCTCGTACGCGGGGCGTACTCCGGATCACACCGGTGACTCGCCTTCGGATAATACCTCCGATTTTGATTTAAATTTAATTACTAAATGATTAATAAACTTCGGAAATTCATAACTTCTTCATACGAACTCCGTTTTCGACGTTCTTTATATCCACGGAAAGGTGAGCCCACGCTCTACGACTTTCGTTTAGACTCCGTCGGCTAATTTTGACTTTATTTTTATTAATTATTTTTAATAGGCCGGGACAGAAACTTTCGTTATAAATTCATAACTTCTTCGTTTGACGTCCGTTCTCGCCTAACTTTTTATCGCTTCGATACCAACAATGAGATCTTCGATTCTCATTTAGATTGCTTCGGCTAACAACCGCTCGATCTCAAATCGAGTATTTCAGGCTGTATACCGCTAATCCGGAACTTCGATAAATCATAACTTCCTCATACGAAGTCAGATTTGGGCGTTCTATATATATTCGGAAACCTCGTTTCAACTACTACAACATTAACCAAAGATATTAAGTTTATTTTACACTTAAATTTTGACGCTTATTTTTATTCTTAATTAATCAAACCACATAATTAAGCAATTAAGCACAAAACACATAATACTAAAATAATACAATCTTATTATTTCAAAACGGGTTACAAAGGTTAACCTAGACTATTATATTGCTACAAATGGCAAGCCCGGAAACACAGGCGTTACAAGTCCTATGAAGATTGCCTGGTACTCGACGAGTTGTTCTTCAAACTCGACAAGTTGTATGAACTGTTACTGTGTACAAAGGGTTTAAGTGTCAGAAGTCCAACCCTTTGTGTTTGCATGTAGAATTAGCAATCTAACGTGTTCCGATAGTCCCAGAAACCCAAATTCTCACGAAGGATGTTCGGATGAGGATCTGGAAGCGAGTGGGAAGTCTGCTCGCATGGACTCGGCGAGTCGGATCGCGAGTCGGTCCTATCATCCCGAGTAGTGAGTTAAGGACGACTCAGTGAGTGGGGATAAGGGACTTGTAGAGTGGGACCGCGTTAGTGGGAGAAGGACTCGGCGAGTCGGTGCCACGACTCAGCGAGTCCAGTCAACTAGAAGTTGACCTTGACCAAGGAGTTGACCTTGGACTAAGGGTGGGTCAGTCATCTGACCTAAGGGTATGTATGAGAGGCTAATCTATGTTTATTATTTATAGCCGGAGGATTTCCGATTCAGCAGTCAGGCGCTTAGCAAGCAGACATCAGCAGCTATTTCCGTGGTGAGTTACCTTCCCGTAGCGGTGGGTCTACGGCCATAATGCCGGCCCACCAGTAGGAGTTGTATGATAGATGATTGTCTCTGTGATATTCATATAGGGTTGCTACTACCTGTCTTATGTTTATGTGCTATGTGATATGTGTTATGTGGTAGCAGTAGGGGGTGAAATAGTCCCCAGTATCCGGTTGTAAGGACTGAAGGGGAGACTAGCACCCAGATATGCTAGTCAGTATCCGGTCGTAAGGGCCGAAGGGGAGACTAGCACCCAGATATGCTAGTCAGTATCCGGTCGTGAGGACCGAAGGGGAGACTAGCCCCCAGATACGCTAGTCAGTATCCGGTCGTGAGGACCGAAAGGGAGGCCAACACCCAGATATGCTAGGCAGTATCCTGTCGAGAGGACCGAAGGGGTAGGTCGGGCACCCAGATATGCCCGACAGTATATGTATGTTATGTGATTATATGGTATGTGGTACAATGGGGGAACTCACTAAGCTTCGTGCTTACAGTTTCAGTTTTGGTTTCAGGTACCTCTTCTTCGAAAGGGAAGGAGCTGGCGCGGTAGCGACCCATCACACACATGCCTTGTATTCCGCACTATGAGATCTTCCTGGGGATTTGTACTCTGACATTATTATGTTTTATAAAATGTTTTTCCAGACATACGATATCTTTTATGAAATGATATGATTGGTGAACGTTTTATTTCTAACGTTTTGCTAAGTGTATGTTTTAAAAATGAAATTTTTGGCTCGTATTTTTAGGACGTTACAATATATGTTCAAATGAAAGAAATTTTATTTTGAGAACAAATGAGAACAAATGAGAACAAAATTGTCTTGAAGGTGGCAATTTTGTGAATAAAAGAAAATGGAGATGTAAACCTGATGGATTAAATAGGAAAAGGAGGTTTTATAGAAAACTACCCATCCAACCCCAACCGTTCTACCTGTGCCGTTTATGTAGTCTCATTTTCACGTCAGACCACCATCGGACCTCCGACGAACCACCTGGTTTTGGGTGTTACAAGTTGGTATTCGAGCCTTGGTTTGAGTGAATTGGAGGAACACTCGTGTGACTCCATTCTCAAATCAAGTGAAAGATTTTAAAATGATCTTTTTTAAATGGTTTTCAAAATAAGTAAGGGAGGATGGAAAGTGTACGATCAACCAGAGCCAGTAAGTAAACCCCAAAATACCATATGGTTATTTGATATTGTGATATTTTAGAACAACATGCTAGTATTAGGCTAGGGATCTTCAGGAATTGCATGATAGAATTGCCTGATTACATGATGCCTGTTAGCCTAGGGTATCTTTATATGAGATTGACACCATTACTGTAGTTGTTTAGTGTATGCGTCACGGTTGTACATAATTAAGATCTTATAGCATGAGAATGTTTGATTTGGCCTTATGTTCCGTTCTTGTCTGATTGGGAGCTTAAGGTAGGATTGGATATTCGAAAGTCTATAGGGTCCAACGTTATGTATGGCTAGCATACACTAGTGCTACAGGGTTGGTGAAAGTTTCATGCATAGGTGAGTTGTGAGAGGCCGGGAGGCCAGTTATGTGATGTTATCACCCCTCTAGGAGGGAGGATTGAGTGCTCATGATGTTATGTATATTGTTAGGGTGTTGTGGTGATACTTGAGACAAATATGGGTAGGCATGGAAGGTAGTATGGGCCCGTACTACTGAAAGCACAGGACCCATACGCATAGCAAGGAAGTCATAACCCCTAGGGTTTAGTCGGGAGTTGGTTCCCAGTTGTTTATATGGATTATTTGATATCTTGTGGCATGTTTCAGAATGGTGATGACGAGATGCTTTGTGATAGGATCCGGATCATCCAGAGACGGAGGTCATGAGAGGCCAGCAACACCTGAGCTTGTGGTGCAGATGGGGACATATGAGTTGGACGCCAGGATTCGAGAGATCCTGCATGATGAGGTTGCCACGTTGTTCCGGGCACAGCTACTGGAGATGTTTTGGTCTATCAAGACAGCCATGGTCGAGTACTTTGATGAGTGCTACACAACCCTTGCTGAGACGACTGTCGCAACAGCTGTATCAACGGTATCTGCGACATGGGGGAGGAGCCAGTCGGGCTTTCCAGTATAGGGACTTCGACAACACGAAGCCCCCTGCTTTTGATGGGACTTAGGACCCCATCAAAGCCATGAGGTGGCTGTCTGACGTGGAAGGATGTTTCTTCACGTGCTTATGTCCTACTCATACTGACCAGAAGGTCAGATGTGCCCTGAACTTGCTGAGGTCCGGGGCAAAGGACTAGTGGAGGTTGATGACTGGGTCGTATTCGGATGAGCAGAGAACTGCGGTTACTTGGGAGCAGTTCAGGGATATGTTCCGCGCTCGCTACATCCCTCGAATCGAGCAGGAACGGTTAGTTCAGGAGTTTCTAGAGTTGAGACAAGATCGGGAGACGGTGACAGAGATCACCCGTATGTTCACCGAGAGGGAGATGTTCTTCCAGGAGTTTGATTCTGAGCAAGCTTAGATGACTCGTTATCTGAGCATGCTCAAGACGGATATTCGACAGTTTGTGGCGACCCAACGTTGTGATTCGCTTCTGGATTTACAGGAGGCTGCCAGGCGGCGGGAGCTTGAGATTGAGTTACAGCTGAGAGAGCAGGGTTGGTCCCCGGCTCAGGCGCAGCCAACACCAAAGCGGTTTAAGACCGCTGATTCCCGATCAGGGGGACATCAGGGCCACACTTGTGGCAAGTGCGTAAAGGGGCACTCGGGGGTTTGTAGGTTTGGTAGCGGATGCCGCAAATGCGGCCAGTAGGGGCATTTTGCAAGAGATTGTCATCGGATGGCGCTGGTTCAGGATATGAGGATCTGCTACCACTGTCATCAGGTTGGTCACGTAAAGACCAACTGTCCTCAGCTCGCAACCTAGCCGACACATGCTCCAGTGCCGACTACATTGAGGATTAACGACAGGAGTCAGGGTCGAGTAGTGCCCGTGAGGGCCTAGGGGCGCGCTTTCCAGCTTACAACAGAGGAGGCCAGAGCAGCACCAAATGTGGTTACTGGTATGTTTCTATCCTTTATCTCATTTATTATATTTGTTTTATGCTTATCCGTTGTACCTATGATTAGGTACGTTTTTAATGAACTCTTTGCCTGCTTTGGTTTTATTTGACTCGGGGGCGAGTCGGTCCTTCGTATCTCAGTTGTTTAGTAGGGAGTTCGGTGTGCCAGTGGGTGAGTTAGAGTGTCCGTTGCGAGTCTCTATCGCCAACGAACACGGGGTTTCTGCTTCTTCGATATACCGAGGGTGTTAGTTGGAGATTTTCAGGGTGTCCTTTCCAATATATTTGATTCCGATCCCCATGGGGAGGTGTGTGTGATTGTGGGCATGGATTGGCTTAGTCGGTTCGATGCTATAATTGAATATGAGGGCCAGCGAGTGGTAGTTCGAACCCCAAGTGGGGGAGAACTGGTTGTATATGGTGAGGGCACCAAAGTGGGATGAGGGTTTTGTTCAGCTTCCAGGGATCGATTGCAAACGACCCAGAGTCGACAGAAGTGTTACGCCAACAAACGGCGATCCGAGTTAGAATTTTAGGTGGGTGGCCCAATTTTTTTCGGGGTACTTCGGTTTCCCCGATTCGGTTTCAGTTTTAAACCCAAACCTTAATTGAATCCTTAGCTAACCTCAAGTCATGTTATATAAACATGAAGTTGAAGTATCTTTTGATACTTGATTCGATGTGGGGATCAAAGTAGATATCAAATGAAGCATGAAGATAATAGGTTAATATAATAGACGAAATTGGCTGAATTTACATGTGATTGGCGATGTGGGATAGAATAGCTGGGAAAATAAAAATAAAAGGTAAACAAGAAACATGTAAGGAGGGAGATTTGATCATGAGACCCCCATTCAATATACTAGCGCCTTATCCAGTAGAACAAATGTTTTTTTGTGTTTATAAGTGAAGGGAAACATATATATACATGATATAAAACGAAATTTTGCTAAAAATAATTACACTACCGAAAAAAATTTGAGGGGTATCCCGGGCTACCCTGGGCTCTACATTGTAACGCCTCGATTCTCAGGTATTGATTTTATGTAAGAATTTTCTTGTTTTCAAGGTCTACTCGACGAGTCGGTTGCCATACTCGTTGAGTAGCAGCGGGTTGGTTCGCGTGTTTTAGTGACCTACTCGCCGAGTCCAAGAAGGGACTCGACGAGTAGGAGTTGGCAAATGAAACCCTAAATTTCGGGGTATTGCACCCTATTTAAAGGATCATTGGCCTCCCCCAGGCTCCCCTTTACAGCTCCTTGGCACCCTTAAACCCTAAATCATGTGTGTGTGTGTGTTTCTTTGGTGTGTTAAAGCTTAGAAGAGGAATCTTGGTGGAAAAATGCTTGAGAAACAAGTAAATTGAAGCAAGGAAACTCGTGGGAAGCAGAGATATACTCAAGTTGACACCCTTTTGAAGGTATTAGGCTGTTACCTTGGCTCATTTCATTTTAGATCTCTTTTGGGTGGATTCTAGGGCTTTCCTTTTATGTTTGGAAGCTTTGCTTGTGTATAAGCTAAGGTCTGAAGTTGTAACTTCAGATCTGAACTCTCTTGGGTCCTTAAGTCCATAAAGCTTCCAACTTTTGCAAAGATGAGACTCTCCTTAAGTGCAAAACCTCCATTGCAAGCTTAGTTTGTCATTTTAAGACTTTAGGGCCTTGCATGCACGTAAAGTTTGCAACTTTACGTGATAAACATGCCATGGGGGACTGGATCTACAATATGGAGCCTGAGCATGGCTTAAAAAGCCTTTGTATGGATGAAGGACTGAATGGACTTGGTGAGTCGGATGAACAACTCGTTAAGTCCGATGAAGATTGCCTTGGGCTCGGCGAGTCAGTCGAATGACTCAGCGAGTCGGCTAGGGTTTTCCCAACTTTTGGACATGTATAAACGCGGCGAGTTGTAAGGGGAAAACTCGCCGAGTTGGCCAAGGAGTTACGACCACTGGCACTAGGAACTTGACGAGTCACTCAAGTGACTCGACGAGTTGGCGAGTCATGCCAGGAACTAGGCGAGAAAAATTATTGATGTTAAAACTCAAAAATGAATATTGTTCATATAAATCATATGTGATTGGATACATATAATCACATGTGATTATATGTATCTAATCACATATGATTAAATTGACAAAAAAATATTTACTGAATAGAGAACGCGATAATGACATATGTGATTAAATATATCTAATCACATTTGATTAAATATATCTAATCACATGTTATTATATGTAACTAATCACATGGATTATATGGACAAAAAAGTATATTGTCCATATAAATCATATGTGATTAAATATACATAATCACATGTGATTATATACACATAATCACGGGTGGTGGTGGTGTGTAGTGATGTTTAGTGGTCATAGGTGGTAGGTGGTGGTGGGGGTGAAGGGTGGTAGGGGTGACATGTGGGGTGGTGATTATAGTGGGTGGTAGGTGGCAGTGGCGAGCGGTGGTGGGGACGGGAGATGGTGATAGGTGGTGGTGGAGGTTGGTGGTTGGTGGTGAGGGTGGTGATGGGTGGGTAGTGGTGGCGGGTGGTTGTGATGGTTGGTGAAGGTAGGCGGCGGTGATGCGTGGTTGTCGGTGGTCGATGGTTTTGGTGGGTGGTGGGTGGAGGTGATGATGGTGGGTGGAGGTGATGGTGATGGGTGTTGGAGGTCTATGGTGATGGGTGGTGGAGGTGGGTGGTGGTGGTCATAATGGTATGTAGTGGTTTGGTGGTAGTGATGAGTGGTTGATGGGGGTAGGTGGTGGTTGTAATGAATGGTGGGTGGTGGTGGGAGTGATGGTGGCGGGTGGTGGTGGTCGGTGGTGGCGACGGGTGGTGGTGGTGGTGATGGATGGTGGTGTGGGCGGAGGTTAGTGGTAGTGGCTGGTGGTGGCCATAATGGTGGGTAGTGGCTAGGTGGTAGTGATGGGTGGTAGAGGTGGGTGGGTGGTAAGTGGAGGTGATGGTGGCCAGTGGTGGTGTTCGGTGGTGGTTTTGGTGGGTGGTGGGTAGGGGTGATGGTGGCCAGTGGTGATGGGTGGAGATTTTTTAATTTTTTTTAAATAAAAATAATTTTTGATTTTTTTAAATAAAATGGAGATTTTTTAATTTTTTCCAGAAAACAAGAATTTAAAAAAATATATATTTTTTTTAAACTGCAAATTTTTCAAAAAAACAACAATTTTTATTTTAAAAAACTGCATTAAAAAGAAAAACTACAAGTTTTCCAAAAAAAAAAACTATAATTTTTTCAAAAAAAAAACTGCATTTAAAAAAATTGAATTTATTTAAAAAAAATTGCAATTTTTTTTAAAAAAATTGCATTTTTTTCATAAAAAAAACTACATTTTTTTTTAAAAGTGAAATTTTTAAGAATCAATAATTTAAAAGAAAAACTAGAATAGTTTTTTAAAAAAAAAAACTCTAAATTTTTTTAATAAAAAGAATCAACGTTTTAGGTGCATATGTATGCATATTTTTTCAAATGCATATAATATTCGTAAGTAAATCATAAAAAATCTCATTTTTATTAATCAATCTATATACATAATACTACAAATATTTTATTCGATACAAAATAAAATATAAAAAGAGTATAAAAACTACAAAGATTCACAGTATGATCATTTGTTCATATCTATATTTCCATATTTTCTTCAGAATTTCACTTTTCACCTCTTCAATATTTTCCACAAATTCTTAAAAAACTACAAGAAAATTTAAAAAAAAAATTGATTAATGCAAGAACACTCATGTGAATCATATGCGATTCACTTGTGATTTACACGTGAATCATATGTGATTTACATGTTATTTAAATGTGAATCACATGTAACTCTTATGTGATTCAATGTGAATAACATCTAATTCATATGTAACTCATATGTGATTCACTTGTGATTTATATATGAATGACATGTGATTTACATGTGAATCATATATAATTCATATATGAATCACTTGTGAATTACATGTGATTCATATGTAAATTACATATGAATCACAAGTAACTCATATGCGATTCACTTGTGATTTACATGTGAATCACATGTAATTCATATGTGAATGACATGTAATTCATATGTGAATCACTTGTGATTTACTTGTGAATCACTTGTGATTTACTTGTGAATTACATATGATTCATATGTAAATTACATATGAATCCCATGTAACTCATATGTGATTCACTTGTGATTTACATGTGATTTACAAATGAATCACAAGTGAATCACTTATGATTTACTTGTGAATTACATGTGATTCATATGTAAATTACATATGAATCACATTTAACTCATATGTGATTCACTTGTGATTTACACGTGAATTAATTCATGTTATAAAACCCCGATTCTCAGGTATTGTTTAAATAAGATTTATTGGGTTAAGCTCCACTCGACGAGTAGCAGCTAAGGGTGCAAACGAGCCGAGCTGAGCCCGAGCCTGGCCAGGCTCAGCTCGGGCTTGTTTAAGTTATATGAGGATCGAGCTCGAGCTCGAGCTCGGCTCGATTCGAGCTTTCTTTTACTAAGCTCGGCTCGAGCTCGTAAAGAGTTATTCAAGCTCGGCTCGGGCTCAGGCTCGACTCGTTTTTATCGGGCGTGCCTAAATAAGCTTAAGCTCGACTCGAGCTCGTTAAAAAGCTCGTTTACTAATACCCGAAATTCATAATTCCCCTAATATGTTTTTATTTTAATATATATAAATAATAATAAACAATATTATATAAAGGCTCGTTCAGGCTCGCAAGCCTAATCGAGCTTTGTAACATAGGCTTGAGCTCGAGCTCGTTTAATAAACAAGCTTAATATTAAGCTCGAGCTCGGCTCAGGCTCGTTTAAAATCGGTTTCGAGTCGAGCTTTTAACGATCCGATCTCGAGTAGCTCGCGAGTAGCTTGGCTCGTTTGCACCCTTAGTAGCAGCGGGGTGGGATCGCATGTTAAGTGACCTACTCGACGAGTCCATACTAGGAATCGGCGAGTAGGAGCAGGCAAATGAAACCCTAAATCCCGGGGTTTACACCTCTATTTAAAGGAGCCTCAGCCTCCTTTGGCCTCTTTGCAGTCTTTAAGAGCCCCTTAAAACCCTAATACGCGCGTGTGTGTGTGTGCCCATTGTATGTTTGAAGCTTTAAAAGAGGATCTTTGGAGGGAGAAGGCTTGGAGGAGAAGGAGATTGGAGCAAGTAGAGTGTGGGAGTCAACTCTTACCTCAGTTATCATCTTCTGGAGGTAACCACATCGCCTTTTTCCTTGTGAATCTCTTCTATTGGTTGAGTTTTAGGGTTTTTGGTGAGATAATAATTTGGAAAGAGGAGCTATGGGCTAGATTTGAGGTTGTAACGTCAGATCTGGACTCTCCTTGGATTCTAGAAGCATAAAGTTTCAGTTTTGGTTATGATTAAGGTCCCTCTTGAGCATGAAGTTCCATTAAGAACTTAAAATGGGCATTTAGAGTCTTTATAGCCATGCATGCACGTAAAGTTTGCAACTTTATGTGATAAGCATGCCCTAGAAGTTTGGATCTGTGATTTGGAGCCACTGCATGGCTCAAAACAAGTATGTATGGAAAAAGGACTGAATGGACTCGGCGAGTCGCAAGGTTGACTTGGCGAGTCACATGAAGATCGACGTGAACTCGACGAGTTGGATGAACAACTCGGCGAGTCCGTTGAAGATTACCATAAGACTCGACGAGTTGAAGAACCGCTCAACGAGTCGGATGAGTTTTCCCTAGAATATGTATGCGTGTGTATCCGTCGAGTTGCAAGGAGGGAACTCGACGGGTGGCCTTAAAGTTTGAACGAGAATCGAAGGAAGTCGACGAGTCACCCCAATGACTCGGCGAGTTGGATTGTACTTCAAGAAAGTTGGCGAGTAGCCGAGGGTACTCGACTAGTTGGGGTCAACATGGACTGTTGACCTTGACTGAGGACTTTGACTTTGACCAGGGGTTGACTGGTGGGTTATGGAGTACCTTATAAGGTTAAGGACTTATGAGTATATTGTACTATGATCATAGGTGGTGGAGCCTGTGTCAAGTGATCCGAGAGTCGGAGTTTATCTTCCGAGTCGACATTTGCAAGGTGAGTTATCCTCACTATATCGATAGGGTCTATGGCACCAAGGCCGACCCTTTAGTTGTTAATGTTATGGTATGTTACATGTGGTTGTGATCCGTTAGATCGGAATCAGGGTAGACAGTATGTTATGCTCTTATGATCTGTAAGGATTGGTATGTTAGTGACCTGCTAGGTCGGTACTCTAGTTACGAGAGAAATCTATGATCGATGATCAGAGTGATAGATATGTTTGATGTTTGTATATGCCAGTATATGATAGTTATGTGCACATGGTTATTTGCTTGTTGGTTGGGTTGAGGCGGTCTTGCTTTGTACTGAAGGCCAACATAACCTATGAGCGGTCCGGGGAGACTGCAGGCCCACGAGGCAGACCAGTCATGCCGAAGGCTCGGGACAGATTCAGATAGACTGTAGGCCCAGTAGGGCGGTCCAGTCAAGCCGATGGCCAGTATGCATGTTGATTGATTGATTGTTACTGATATGGCATTGTCAGTATGGTATTGGTATTTTGGGGGTAGCTCACTAAGCCCTCGGGCTTACAGTTTTCAGTTTATTGTTTCAGGTACTTCAGGAGATCATGGCAAGACGAAGGCGTGAACGTACCGCTCCACATCCTTATGTTATGATTTTGGGATACTCTGATGGATATTGATTTGAAAACATTTTTGTAAACAATGATATTTAATTTTTATTTATGATTGAAAAGTTTAAATTTGGCGTAAAATTTATGGATGTTACAAGTTGGTATCAGAGCCTTGGTTTGAGTGAATTGGAGGAACACTCGTGTGAATCCCGTCTCAAATCAAGGAGATTTTCGGAAAGTAAGTTTTAAAAATGGTTTTGAAAATAAAGGATGGAGAATGCAGAGGGTATGATCAGCCGGAGCCAGTAAGTAAAGCCCAAAATATCATACAGTTATTTGATATTCTGATATGTTAGAACAACATGCTAGTGCTAGGCTAGGGATCTTCAGGAATCGCATGATAGATTTGCCTGATTATATGATGCCTATTAGCCTAGGGATTTCTTGTATATGGAATTGACATCATAACTGTAGATGTTTAGTGTATACATCACGACTGTGCACAATAAAGACCTTATAGCCTTAGAATGTTGATTCGGCCTTTGGGAAGGAATGGATATTCGAAAGTCTATTGGGTCTAGCGTTATGTACGGCTAGCATACACTAGCATTGCAGAGGCTGATGGAAGTTCCATGGAGGTGTGAGTTGTGCAGAGCTGTAGGATCAGTTGTGAGATAGGCGATGTCCCCTAGTAGTGAGGGTTGAGCGCACATTATGTTGAGTATAGTATTAGGGCGTTGTGGTGATACTTGAGACAAATATGGGTAGGTGTGGAAGGTAGTATAGGCCCGTACTACTGGAAGCCCAGGACCTATACGCGTAGCAAGAAAGTCACAACCCCTAGGGTTTGTGGGTTTTGGTCTCCCGATATTATGTTGTTTATCTGATGTCTTGAGTGTACCTTTCAGTATGGTGGTGACGAGACGTTTTGCTGCAGGGTCCTGGTCAGGATTAGGATTCGGATCAGGGTCAGGGTCGGGAGATGGAGGGTCAGAGGTACCGGTAGCACCTGAGCCCGTGATTCAGATAGGGACTGAGGAGCTGGATGCTAGGATCCGAGAGATTCTGCACGATGAGGTCGTTGCGGCTTTCCGGGTGCAGCTACCAGAGATGTTTGGGTCGATCAAGATCGCGATGGTCGAGTATTTTGATGAGCGATATGCAGCTCTGGCAGAGACAACAGCCGCTGCAGCCACTTCGGTTGTAACTGCGGCAAGGGTTGGAGGAGGAGCCGGCGGGGCTTTCCAGTACCAGGACTTCGATAATACGAAGCCCCCGACATTTGATGGTACTCAGGATACGATCAAAGCTAAGTTGTAACAGCCCGGAATCGCAGGTATTGTTAAATTATGTTTTTAGGGGTGATTTAAGAGGAGACTCGGCGAGTTGGAGCCTAGACTCGCCGAGTAGGATCGCAGACTTGGTCGCGGGTTCGCGACTGGACTCGACGAGTCCAGATATGGACTCGGCGAGTCGACGCTGTTCGGCAGAAACCCTAACCGTTCGGTTTTGGATCGTATATAACGCCTCTTAGGCCGTCATTTTCCGTATTTTGGTCGATTGAGAAGAACCCTAATCGTTGTGGACGTCCAGAGCAGGAGAGAAAAGCCATTGGAACTTGGAGGAACTTGTTAGGCAAGAAGAAGAGGAATTTGGCCAAAGGAATACCAAGGAGGATCGAGTCCTGAGGTTTGGGGGACACAGGGAGTGCGTTTTCAGGTAATACTCGGACCAATTCTGTTAATTTGATGTGTATGCGAAATTAGGGTTTATGAAACCCATTTAGTGATTAGATGGGTTATTATGTTATTAACCAAACGTTTATACCCCAGTAATAAGATGTTTAGAAGTCCAGAAGGTCCCATGATTGTATATCTCGGGACCATACGTAATTTAGAAAGCAGTTGCTCGTCTGCATGGCATGGACTCGCCGAGTTGTTCTTCAGACTCGGCGAGTAGCTTGAAGATTTACTGGGACTCGCCGAGTTGTTCTTCAGACTCGACGAGTGGAGTCGGGGTGGCCCCGCGATTCTTCCAGGAGTAACTCGTCGGGTCGAAGAGGATACTCGACGAGTAGATAGGGAATCCCAGAGGGTTGGAGGACGACTAGACTCGCCGAGTCGCCATGGCACTCGCCGAGTCCGGTCGAGTTGACCGTTGACCATTGACCAAAGTTGACCTAAGTCTGACTTCTTAGGGATAGTCACACTTAGAAGATATAAGTGTTAATGAGATATGTGATGTTATAGGAAGGTTGTAGCTCGTCGGTTGTGCACGAGTCATTTCGGGAGTTGCTAGCGTTCAGCTTTTACGAGGTGAGTCTTCTCACTATACTGTACCCGGAAGGGTTTGACTGTACGACCGGAAGGTCAGATATGATATGTGATATGTATGATATATGTGATAAGTTATTTGTTATCTGTGAGCTATGTATGTTATGTGGGCCGGAAGGCGATTATGTTATGGGCCGGAAGGCGTTGTATTGAGGACCGGAAGGTCAGGGCCTGGAAAGGCGTATGTGTGTAAGTGTATATTGGGGAACTCACTAATCATTTATGCTTACAGTTGTTGTACATGTATTTCAGGTACTAGCGAGGACCGTGGGAAGGCGCCGGCGTGATCGATACACACTGAAGACTGCTTTTATGATCTTGGGATTTTGACTATCTGTATTGGCAGATTACTTAAACTATTTATGCCTTGTTTTGAATGGAAATAAATATATTTTTAAAATGAAAAATTTGTTGAAAATTTGCGTTGTTACAATTGGTATCAGAGCCTTGGTTTGAGGGATTCGGGTGCACCTTCGGGAGTAACTGAACTCAAACCGAGGATTTGAGGAAAACTTTTAAATAAAGGCATAAACTTTTGTAAATGGTTTTGTGGTAAGCAAGAAAGAAGCAGTGTGTACGATCAGTCAGCGTCCGAACGGTAAAGATCCCCAAAATACCTTACAATATTATATGATATGAATTGTTATGCATGCTAGAAGACTAGGTATCCATGATAGGACTAGAGTGGCCTGATTTGTGATGCCTTAGTCTAGGGAGAATTTGCCTATATGGGATGCGTTGCTAGTATGCGAGTAGATAGTGCATATCAGAAGTAGAGTACTCACTATCCGGAGTTTGGGGAGGAAGACTTGGGATGAACGCTGATGCGGTGTGGTCGGTAGTATTGGGACCGTACTACCGAGGACACCGGGTCAGTGGGAGACCCAAGTAAGAATCCCTGGATATCGGGGACTGAGTAGGGTTGCGTATCGAGTATGATTATACTCGATGGAGTCTCTGATGGTTTTATGTTGTATTTCAGAGACATTATGGTTAGACCACGCCACGGAGCGAGTACGAGCGGTGTGAGCGACGAGGATATTCGTCAGATGATTCACGAGGAGGTGGCGGCAGCGATCCGGGCTGAGATCCCGGAAATGTTTGGGTCTATTAAGACCACCCTGATGGAGAGATTCGATGAGCGGTACGCCGCGTTGACTGAGGCTGCAACCGCTGCAGCTACCGCAGCTGTGGCCGCTGCTAGGCCACAGGGAGGTGACTCGTTGCTGTTCCGAGAGTTCAGCAACACGAAGCCACCGGAGTTCGATGGGACGCAGGATCCGATTGCTGCGATGAGGTGGATCGCGGACATAGAGGGGTGCTTCTACACGTGTTCATGCCCGGAGCACCTGAGGGTACGGTTCGCTTTGAACCAGCTCCGTCTGGGAGCGAAGGACTGGTGGAAGTTCGTGACAGCGAACTTCACTATGGCAGAGACTACAGCGGTGACATGGGAAGGGTTTACTACCATGTTCAGGGATGAGTACGTTCCCCCGGTGGAACGGGAACGATTGGTTCAGGAATTCTTAACCCTCAAGCAGGGTACTGATTCGGTGGCGGCGATCACGCGGAAGTTTCATGAGAGGGCGATGTTTTGCCCCGAGTTGGTGGCCACAGAGCAGGCTCGGATGAGCCGGTACTTGGGTGTTCTGAGGAGGGAGATCCGGGAGTTTGTGTCAAACTCCACTTATCATACTTTTACTGAGCTTCAGGCGAACGCCAGGAAGCGTGAGATCGAGTTGGAGACTCAGGCCAGGGAGGAGGCCGAGTCTCAGCAGGCAGACCGGCGGCCGGCTCAGTCTCAGCCGGCAGCCAAGCGGATTAAGTCCGCCGATTCGAGGACGGGAGGTTCGAAGAGCCGCACTTGCGGAAAGTGCGGCAAGGGTCACGATGGGGCGTGTCGAGCCGGTGCTTGCTACAAGTGCGGCAAGGAGGGGCACATTGCTAGGGAGTGCCCCAAGGGGTTTATGGTTTGCTTTCATTGCAACCAGACCGACCATCGGAAGGCCGAGTGCCCTCAGCTTCGTCAGGGATCTGCACCTACTGCCAGGACTACTGAGACTCGACCGGTGAAGGTCGAGGCCCCGAGGGCTCGTGGGAGAGCCTTTCAGCTGACTGCGGAGGAGGTCCGCGTTGCGCCCGATGTTGTGGCAGGTATGTTGTAATTCATGTATTTATTTTAAATGTCGAGATGTTATGCTTATGTTATTATATGCGTAGGTACTTTCCTTGTGAACTCTGTGCCTGCCTTAGTGTTATTTGACTCGGGTGCAAGTAGGTCCTTTGTGTCCTTAGCCTTTAGTCAGCATATCAGCGTTAGTCGTGAGTCGTTGAGTCGACCTTTGAGAGTTTCTATAGCTGACGAGAAAGTGATTTGTGCTACGGAGGTTCTTCGGGGATGCGTACTAGAGATTTTCGGGGTTGAATTCCCGATTGACCTGATTCCTATTGCGATGGGTGATGTCTGTGTCATCGTGGGCATGGACTGGTTGAGCCGATTCGGCGCTGTCATCGACTGTGAGCGTCAGTTGGTGACTATACGAGACCCTAGCGGGGGAGTTCATTCGGTGTACGGCGAGGGTACCCGTTCGGGATCAGCTTTTTGTTCGGCCGCTAGGGCGAGGCAGTGTCTACAGCAGGGCTGTAAGGGTTTTGTGGCGTATGTGATGGATACGCGGGAGGTTTCCGAAAGACCGAAGTCAGTTGAGGAGGTCCCTGTGGTGCGTGAATTCCCAGATGTTTTCCCCGAGGAGCTGCCGGGAGTACCTCCTGTGAGGCAAGTAGATTTTGGTATCGATCTGGTTCCGGGGGCCGCGCCTATTGCTAAGGTGCCTTATCGTCTTGCACCTCCAGAGATGCAAGAGTTGTCCTCGCAGCTCCAGGAGTTGCTGGGGAAGGGATTCATTCGGCCGAGCAGCTCGCCGTGGGGAGCACCTATTCTGTTCGTCAAGAAGAAGGATGGTTCACAGCGGATGTGCATTGATTACCGGGAGTTGAACAAGTTGACGGTCAAGAACCGTTACCCGTTGCCGAGGATCGATGATTTATTCGATCAGTTGCAGGGAGCATCTTGGTTTTCCAAGATCGATCTGAGGTCAGGGTACCATCAGGTGAGAGTGCGGGACGAGGATGTCCAGAAGACAGCGTTTAGAACGCGATATGGGCATTATGAGTTTGTGGTGATGCCTTTCGGGCTCACCAATGCCCCGGCTGTGTTCATGGATCTCATGAACAGGGTATGCAGACCGATGTTGGATCGGTCAGTGATTGTATTCATCGACGACATTCTGGTGTACTCTAGATCTAGAGAGCAGCATGAAGAGCATTTGAGGGAGGTCCTTGAGGTATTGAGGTCGGAGAAGCTTTATGCAAAGTTCTCCAAATGTGACTTCTGGCTGCGAGAGGTCCAATTTCTAGGACATGTTGTCAATCAGAAAGGGATATTGGTCGACCCGGCCAAGGTTGAGGCGGTAATGAGTTGGGAGGTGCCGAAGTCACCTTCTGAGATCAGGAGCTTCCTGGGGTTGGCAGGGTATTATCGGAGATTCATCAAGGATTTCTCCAAGATCACAGTGCCACTCACCAGATTGACCCGGAAGGGTGTTGCATTCCCATGGGGGCCCGAGCAGCAGATCTCCTTTGAGACACTTCGCCAGAGGTTGTGCGAAGCCCCGGTATTAGCTCTTCCGGAAGGGATGGAAGATTTTGTGGTATATTGCGACGCATCGATTTCGGGATTGGGTGCAGTGTTGATGCAGAGGGGTCACGTGATAGCTTATGCGTCGAGGCAGCTGAAGCCTCATGAGGCGAGATACCCTACGCATGATTTAGAGTTGGGAGCAGTAGTGTTCGCTCTCAAGATTTGGCGTCACTACCTGTATGGGGTTCGATGTACGATATATACGGACCATAAGAGCTTGAAGTATTTGATGGATCAGCCCAACCTAAATATGCGTCAGAGGAGGTGGTTGGATGTGGTCAAGGATTACGATTGTGAGATCCTGTACCACCCAGGCAAGGCTAATGTGGTAGCCGACGCGTTGAGCCGCAGGGCGGAGAGCACTCTATTGCGAGATGTATGCTTGAGACTGACTGTGATTACTCCAGTATTGGACGCTATTCGTGGGGCACAGGTCGAGGCTGTGCGACCAGAAATGCAGAAGAAAGAGCGGGTTGTGGGGTTAATTTCAGAGTTTGTTAAGGATAGTCGAGGGCTTATGACGTTTCAGGGTCGGATCTGGGTACCGTTCGTGGGCGGTACGCGTATTACTTTGATGGAAGAGGCTCATAGATCGAAATTCTCGATCCATCCCGGTGCTACAAAGATGTATTTGGATTTGAGGAAGGAGTATTGGTGGCCCTGTATGAAGAGGGACGTGGCATGGTTCGTTGAGAAGTGCTTGACCTGCCGTAGGGTTAAGGCCGAGCACCAAAGACCGCATGGCAAGTTACAGCCATTGGAGATC
This sequence comes from Lactuca serriola, assembly GCF_051521515.1. Classification (NCBI taxonomy): domain Eukaryota; kingdom Viridiplantae; phylum Streptophyta; class Magnoliopsida; order Asterales; family Asteraceae; genus Lactuca; species Lactuca serriola. Next base: position 251,766,879 of record NC_136412.1, read on the forward strand.
CCCGAGTGGAAGTGGGAACAGATCACTATGGATTTTATCACCAAATTGCCGAGGACTGCTAGGGGAGTTGACGCAATTTGGGTGATTGTGGATAGGTTGACGAAGAGTGCACACTTCCTTGCCATCAGCGAGAGTTCTTCAGCGGAGAAGTTGGCAGAAATATATGTGAAAGAAGTGGTATCTCGGCATGGGGTGCCGATCTCGATTGTGTCAGACCGTGATGTGCGTTTCACTTCCAGGTTCTGGAAGAAATTTCATGAGGAGCTGCGTACCAAATTGCATTTTAGTACCGCATACCATCCCCAGACAGACGGTCAGAGCGAGCGGACGATTCAGACGCTGTAGGACATGCTCCGAGCGTGTGTGTTGGACTTCGGGGGTAGTTGGGATGCGTATTTACCATTGGCAGAGTTTTCCTACAACAACAGCCATCATTCGAGCATTGGTATGCCACCTTTTGAGCTGTTGTATGGTAGGAGGTGTCGGACCCCCATTTGCTGGGGAGAGGTGGGAGAGAGAGTGATGGGCAGCACGGAGATCGTGCTCCAGACGACAGAGCAGATTCAACAAGTGAGACAAAGGTTATTGACTGCCCAGAGCCGACAGAAGAGTTACGCAGACAAGCGCCGATCCGAGCTTGAATTTCAGGTCGGCGACTTCGTTCTTCTGAAGGTCTCTCCTTGGAAAGGAGTGATTCGATTCAGGAAGAGGGGCAAATTGGGACCCCGGTATATTGGGCCATTTCGTGTGATTGCAAGGATAGGCCGGGTAGCCTATCGGTTGGAGTTGCCAGCAGAGTTGGGACAGGTCCACGACACTTTTCATGTGTCGCAATTGAGGAAGTGCATAGCCGATGAGTCGGCAGTGGTTCCATTGGAGGATATTCAGGTGGATGCGAGCCTGAATTACGCGGAGAGACCAGTGGCTATCAGGGATCGGAAGATCAAGGTTCTGAGGAACAAGGAGGTACCTCTGGTGTTGGTTCAATGGCAACACCGTAAGGGATCGGAAATGACTTGGGAGCCGGAACGTGAGATGCGGGAGCAGCATCCGGAACTATTTTCAGAACGAGACTTCGAGGGCGAAGTCTAATCCTAGCAGGGGAGAGTTGTAACAGCCCGGAATCGCAGGTATTGTTAAATTATGTTTTTAGGGGTGATTTAAGAGGAGACTCGGCGAGTTGGAGCCTAGACTCGCCGAGTAGGATCGCAGACTTGGTCGCGGGTTCGCGACTGGACTCGACGAGTCCAGATATGGACTCGGCGAGTCGACGCTGTTCGGCAGAAACCCTAACCGTTCGGTTTTGGATCGTATATAACGCCTCTTAGGCCGTCATTTTCCGTCTTTTGGTCGATTGAGAAGAACCCTAATCGTTGTGGACGTCCAGAGCAGGAGAGAAAAGCCATTGGAACTTGGAGGAACTTGTTAGGCAAGAAGAAGAGGAATTCGGCCAAAGGAATATCAAGGAGGATCGAGTCCTGAGGTTTGGGGGACACAGGGAGTGCGTTTTCAGGTAATACTCGGACCAATTCTGTTAATTTGATGTGTATGCGAAATTAGGGTTTATGAAACCCATTTAGTGATTAGATGGGTTATTATGTTATTAACCAAACGTTTATACCCCAGTAATAAGATGTTTAGAAGTCCAGAAGGTCCCATGATTGTATATCTCGGGACCATACGTAATTTAGAAAGCAGTTGCTCGTCTGCATGGCATGGACTCGCCGAGTTGTTCTTCAGACTCGGCGAGTAGCTTGAAGATTTACTGGGACTCGCCGAGTTGTTCTTCAGACTCGACGAGTGGAGTCGGGGTGGCCCCGCGATTCTTCCAGGAGTAACTCGTCGGGTCGAAGAGGATACTCGACGAGTAGATAGGGAATCCCAGAGGGTTGGAGGACGACTAGACTCGCCGAGTCGCCATGGCACTCGCCGAGTCCGGTCGAGTTGACCGTTGACCATTGACCAAAGTTGACCTAAGTCTGACTTCTTAGGGATAGTCACACTTAGAAGATATAAGTGTTAATGAGATATGTGATGTTATAGGAAGGTTGTAGCTCGTCGGTTGTGCACGAGTCATTTCGGGAGTTGCTAGCGTTCAGCTTTTACGAGGTGAGTCTTCTCACTATACTGTACCCGGAAGGGTTTGACTGTACGACCGGAAGGTCAGATATGATATGTGATATGTATGATATATGTGATAAGTTATTTGTTATCTGTGAGCTATGTATGTTATGTGGGCCGGAAGGCGATTATGTTATGGGCCGGAAGGCGTTGTATTGAGGACCGGAAGGTCAGGGCCTGGAAAGGCGTATGTGTGTAAGTGTATATTGGGGAACTCACTAATCATTTATGCTTACAGTTGTTGTACATGTATTTCAGGTACTAGCGAGGACCGTGGGAAGGCGCCGGCGTGATCGATACACACTGAAGACTGCTTTTATGATCTTGGGATTTTGACTATCTGTATTGGCAGATTACTTAAACTATTTATGCCTTGTTTTGAATGGAAATAAATATATTTTTAAAATGAAAAATTTGTTGAAAATTTGCGTTGTTACAATGCGGTGGTTGTCTGACATGGAGGGTTGTTTCTTCACCTGCCCATGTCTTGCTGACCAGAAGGTCAGGTGTGCTCTGAACCTGCTTAGGCTCGGGGCAAAGGATTGGTGGAGATTGACGACAGGTTCATATTCTGATGATCAACGGGCTGCTATTACTTGGGATCAGTTCCAGGATATGTTTCGCACTCGCTACGTTCCGCGCGTGGAATGGGAGCGGCTTGCTCAGGAGTTTTTGACATTGAGACTGGATGGGGAGTATGTGATGGAGATTACCCGGATGTTCACTGAGAGGGATATGTTTTTCCTGGAGTTTGCGTCAGAGCAGTCTCAGATGACTCGTTATCTGAGTATGCTCAAGACGGATATACGACAGTTTGTGGCTACACAACGTTGTGATACCCTCCTGGATCTACAGGAAGCCGCGAGGCGGCGTGAGTTGGAGATAGAGCTGCAACTGAAGGAGCAGTGTCAGGCACCGACACAGTCTCAGCCGGTGCCTAAGCGGTCTAAGACCGCTGATACACGGTTTGGGGGTCAGCAGAGCCACACTTGTGGAAAGTGTGGCAAGGTTCATTCAGGAGCTTGTAAAGCAGGTGGTGGGTGCCACACATGTGGCAAGGAGGGGCATTATGACAGGGATTGCCGTAAGTCTGCCCCTCCCGCAGATGTGAGGATTTGTTATCATTGTCATCAGGTTGGTCATGTGAAGACCAACTGTCTTCACCTCACCGCCAAGTCGGCGTAGGGTTCCGTGCCAGCTACTGTGAGGATTAGAGATGGGAGGCCAGTCAAGGTGGAGCCTCCGAAGGCTCAGGGTCGCGCCTTCCAGCTCACGGTTGAGGAGGCCAAGGCAGCACCGAATGTGGTTGTTGGTACGTTTCTATCCTCTGTCTCAATTATTGTATTTGTGTTATGCTTTGCCTGCTTTGGTTTTATTTGACTCGGGGGCGAGTTGGTCATTCGTATCTCAGACTTTCAGTAGAGGGTTTAGTGTGCCGATGGATGATCTTGAGTATCCTTTGCGAGTTTCGATCGCTAATGAGCATGGGGTTTCTGCTTCTTCGGTCTACCGGGGATGCGAGTTGGAGACTTTCAAGGTGTCCATCCCGATAGATTTGATTCCTATCCCCATGGGGGATGTATGCGTGAGTGTAGGGATGGATTGGCTTAGCCGTTTTGGCACCATGATCGACTGTGAGGGACATCGGGTGCTGGTTCGAACCCCAAGTGGGGGAGAACTGGTAGTATATGGTGAGGGCACCAGGTCGGGATCAGGGTTTTGTTCGGTAGCCAGGGCTCGACGGTATATTCAGCACGGGTGTGCCGGTTATTTGGCGTATGTGGTAGATACGCGGGTTAGAGAGTAGCTCTCAGTTTCAGAGGTTCCTGTGGTTAGAGAGTTTGTTGATGTGTTTCCGGAGGAGTTATCCGGAGTGCCTCCGGTGAGGCAGGTTGAGTTCAGGATTGATCTAGTGCCAGGTACGGCCCCTATCGCCAAGGCGTCGTACCGTTTGGCACCACCGGAGATGCAGGAGCTATCATCTCAGTTGCAGGAGCTGCTGGGTAAGTAGTTTATTCGTCCGAGTAGTTCACCCTGGGGAGCACCGATCCTTTTCGTCTGGAAGAAGGACGGTTCGCACAGGATGTGCATTGACTATAGGGAGCTGAACAAGTTAATGATGAAGAACCGTTATCCGCTACCGAGGATAGACGATCTTTTTGATCAGCTGCAGGGAGCATCTGATGGGTTTTAGCCATATGAACATTCCTATGTGCACATGCAACCCTAATGCTTGGATCTAGGTTTCTCTAATTGAACATACATTGAATCCAAGACTTCTAATGGCTAATAGACTGTAATAACAATATGAAATCAGAGATTAGAAGTTTACCTTGAATCACTTGCTTGATCTTCTTGTCCTTGAGGCTTTAGAGTCACAATTGTCACTACTCTAATGGCTTACAAACACCAACTAGCAAGAAGATGATTTAGGAGAGAGGAGAGGGGATCAAATCAGCCAGGGTTTCTTCTCTAAGCATAAGTCACGAAATCCCTTAGCCCTTGGGGTCTATTTATACTTGTAAGGCTCCTCGGGTTTCACCCTTAAACCCTAATTGGATAACTTAGGCCCTAAGCAATCCAATACCCTAATAGATAAGCCCTTGGACGAAATCTAAACCTATCCAAAGCCTTAGAATCCATCCCCCCTTATCCTTAATGGATTTATAGCCCAAAGTCAAACTATCATACAATTGACAGTTTATACCCCTTTATTTAATTAATCTCTTTAAGTCACCAAATTAATTCCTATTTATGACTTATATTAATTAAATAACAATATTATTATTCCTTATATTATACTTATAATATATTCATAATATTCCTTCTCTCATTATAAATCATCCTGTCAAGTTGCTATGGTGAAGGCAACCCAAAAGGACCATGCACAACCGGGTCAAATACTTGCCAAATATAGTTGTAGCCTTAGACACTATTCCAACAGTCTCCCACTTGGATAGGTCTAGTAACTATATATACAAGTATATTCCGATTAGCAATCGTAGCTCTCAAAGACGCTGTCAAACTCTGATCTAATCAATCTTGTCCTTTAGATAAGGGATCGTACAGTCCTCTGTTTAGATATCATGCTGACTTTTATATGGAACTAATTTGTCTAGCATTTGTTTTCTCGATCTCCGATTTATCCGACATAGAACTTAATCGAACACATCAATTCAGTTCTGACCGGGCCCAACACATAAGTCAAATCAAATCATCGAGCGGCCGAGATATCGCTTTTACCCTCTTGGGATAAAAGTAACAGATAAAATTCGACTTATATTCATTTACTTATTCATTAATCAACTATACACAACAATGCGTTTTATAACATCAAGTTACTGATGCAGTTTCGCATTATCAATGTATAACCAATTAACAAATAACCAACCATATATCTTGGTTTTAAGACCATATGATATTATCGTCTTGCGATCACCCTTTTTATCATATTCCATAAGGTGATTCCAGCAAGCGCGGGTTTGTTCCAATGCTCAAAACTAGCTCATAAGCACCCATGAACGTTGCAACAAACTTTTGCTATGTCTAATACCATTTAGACAATCTACACACCAATTCATGACAATCTTCATTCATACCTACTTCCAACATATGAACGATTGTGGACAATTTGAACAATTCAGTTATTCTTAATAAACTTAATTATTCTAGAAGTCAAAACATGCAAAATGAAACAATAGTTAAACAATTAACATAAGACAGTAACATTACTCATAAATAATACTCTTTTATTTAATCATCAAATGTTAATTACATTTATCTATTACACGTTTCTACTACTATCTAATCTATACTAATATCATCCTTCAACCCAATACTCCAAACATGTTGTAAGTGCTTAATCCTACTCAGTCCCTTTGTAAGCGGATCTGCTGGGTTATCTTCTGATGATATCCTCTTCACCACGAGTTGTCCTTCTTTTACACGATGTCTAATAAAGTGATATTTTTTGTCGATATGTCAAGATCTACCATGATCCCTCGGTTCCTTGGTCAAGGCAACTGCTCCTTCATTATCACAGAAAATCTCCATGGGCTCCTTTATGGCAGGTACAACTCCAAGATCACCGATGAAGTTTTTCAACCATATTGCCTCCTTCGACGCTTCGCTCGTTGCAATGTATTCTGATTCGCACGTTGAATCAGCTACGGTTTCCTGCTTGGAACTTTTCTAAGTCACTGCTCCTCCATTTAAGGTAAAGACACAGCCCGACTGCGAACGGTAGTTGTCCCTGTCGGTCTGAAAGCTGGCGTCACTATACCCTCGCACCTTCAAGTCATCACTCCCTCCGAGGACTAAGAACCATTCCTTCGTCCTCCGAAGGTACTTAAGGATATTCTTAACCGCAATCCAATGGGCTCTGCCAGGATTCCCTTGATATCTGCTAAACATGCTCAAAGCAAAAGCTACATCAGGGCGAGTACAAGTCATAGCATACATGATTGAGCCAACTGCGGAAGCGTATGGTACTCGGCTCATTTCTGCTATTTCAGCTTCGATACTCGGACTTTGAGTCTTACTCAACTTGGCATTACTTTGTATCGGGAATTCTCCCTTCTTTGAGTTTTCCATACTAAAACGTTTTAGTACCTTCTCTAAGTAAGTGTTCTGACTAAGTCCTATTAGTCTCTTACTTCTTTCTCTTACTATCCTTATTCCCAAAATGTAAGAAGCCTCTCCGAGGTCCTTCATAGCGAAGCACTTCCCGAGCCAGGACTTAACTTCCTGCAGAGTCGGGATGTCGTTTCCTATGAGTAATATGTCATCGACATATAGAACGAGGAAGCTAACTATACTCCCACTGGCTTTGACATATACACATGATTCATCTTCGCTTCGTACAAATCCAAACTCTTTGACTTTCTCATCAAAGTAAAGATTCCATCTGCGAGACGCTTGCTTAAGTCCATAAATGGACTTCTCAAGCTTACACACTCTATTTGGATGCTTCGGATCGACAAAACCCTCTGGTTGAGCCATGTAAACATCCTCAGCCAACTTCCCATTAAGGAAAGCGATTTTGACATCCATTTGCCAAATCTGATAATCATGAAATGCGGCAATAGCTAGCATCACTCTAATAGACTTAATCTTCGCAACTGGTGAGAAGGTGTCATCATAGTCAACTCCGGGAGTTTGAGTAAAGCCCTTCGCAACTAATCGCGCCTTATATGTGTGTACGTTTCCATCCATGTCGGTCTTCTTCTTGAAGATCTATTTGCACCTGACGGTCTTACGTCCCGGCACATTATCAACCAAATTCCAAACTTGGTTGTCATACATGGACTGGATCTCACTGTCCATCGCCTCTTTCCATTTTACGGACTCCGGGCCTGTCATGGCTTCCTTATAGCTATTAGGTTCATCTAAATTTATTAGTGTACCATCACTAATATACGTGTCCCCTTCGGTAGTAATATGAAAACCATAAAGCCGGGGTTGAACTCTAACTCTTTCGGAACGTCTAAGAGGTAAGGACTCGTCAATTGGTTCAACCGGAGTTTCCTCCTCGGGTTGAGTGCCAGCGGTAGAGGTTCTTTCATCTATCGACTCTTGATACTCTTCAAGCTCAATTTGCCTCCCACTGTCTCCTTGGCTTATGAGTTCTCGATCTCGGAAAACTCCTCTCCTCGCAACAAAGACAACATTTTCCTTCGGTCTATAGAAGAGATATCCAAAGGATTTCTGCGGGTAGCTGATGAAAATACATCGCTCACTACGAGGTTCAAGCTTGTCGTGAGTATCTCGTCTTACGAAAGCCTCGCAACCCCAAACCTTGATATGTGCCAACGAGGGAGCTTTCCCTGTCCACATCTCGTGAGGTGTTTTGGCAACCTTCTTAGTAGGGACTCGGTTAAGGATATGGGCAGCAGTCTCTAAGCCATACCCCCAAAAAGAGATAGGTAGTGAAGCACGACTCATCATAAAGTGAACCATGTCTAACAAGGTTTGATTACGCCTTTCTGTCACACCATTCAACTGCGGTGTCCTATGTGGCGTCAATTGTGAAACTATTCCACACTCCTTGAGATAGTCGCAGAATTCAAGACTTAGGTACTCTCCTCCTCGATCGGATCGAAGCATCTTGATTTTCCTGCCCAATTGATTCTCCACTTCATTCTTGAACTCTTTGAATTTTTCAAAAGTTTCTGACTTTTGCTTGATTAAGTAGATATACCCATATCTACTATAGTCATCGGTAAAAGTCACATAGAAGCGGTTTCCATCCTTCGTGGTTGATCTAAATGGTCCACATACATCGGTATGTATTAGGTCCAATAGACCCTCACCCCTTTCACACGTACTTGTGAAGGGTGACTTAGTCATCTCTTCCAAGCAAACAAGACTCGCATGTGTCATCTTCCCTAAGTTATCTACAATCATAACAGTTTCATAAATTCCATTACATGGTATAGCTTCAAAATATAAGACACCATTTAGATAAGCAAGAATAGAACCATTCTCATTATTAAAAGAAAATCTAAAACCTTGTCTAAACAAACCAAGAAATGAAATGATGTTTCTAGCCATTTCTGGCGAATAGCAACAATTGTTCAAATCTAAAGATAAACCATTCCTAAGCACTTAAGAATACACTCCAATCTTGGTCACAGGCAACGATCTTCCGTTCCCCATGATTAGGTTTATTCTTCCATGCTCCACATCCCAATTTCTTCTTAGTCCCTGCAAATCAGAACAAATGTGGTAACCACAACCAGTATCAAGGACCCAAGAAATAGCATGAGATGAGTCATTAGATTTAATTGTATATATACCTGCGAAAGATGGCTTGATCTTTCCTTCCCTTATGGCTTGCAGGTAGTCTGGGCAGCTTCTCTTCCAATGCCCTATTTTATGGAAATGATGGCACTCTGCCTCCTTAGGTTTAGGACAGGGTTTAGCAGGATCAACTTTGGTCCCACTAGAAGAGGAACCATCTCGGGACTTTCCCTTGCGGTGGCTCTTAGACGGAGCCTTCCTCTTCTTGCCTCTTCCTTGCCCAATGGCCAAAACAGGAGCAGCGGGTTGATTGGGAGTGGGTGCAACAGACTTGTCCTTTAGGTTGCTTTCAGCAACCCTAAGGAGACCTTGGAGCTTGCTTAGGGTGACCTCTTCCTTGTTCATGTGATAGGTCATCCTAAATTGATTGTAACACGAAGGCAAAGAGTGAAGTACCATGTCGATCGCCAAGTCTTCCCCAAAGTCAACATTCAAATTGCAAAGACGATCGACATACCTTTGCATCTTTTGCAGGTGCACGGTAAGAGATTCTCCATGACCCATTTTAGCGGAAATCATGTTAGTGAAAATCTCGTAACGCTCTTGCCTCGCGTTCTGGTGGTATCTCTCCAACAAGTCTTGGTGCATTTCGTACGGATACATGTCCTCATAGGAATTTTGGAATTCGGCATTCATGGTGGCTATCATGATGCAATGTACCTTCGTTGCATCACGCTCGTGAGTTTCAAAAGCGGTCATTTCAGCCGGAGTAGCGATTTCTGGGTTGATTTTCTCGAGCTTCTCATCGAGGACATACTCCTTGTCCTCATAGCGAGCAATTGTGCGAATGTATCTTATCCATTCGCTAAAGTTCGTCCCATCGAAAGTGACCTTTTGACAAAGGCTCGTCAATGTAAATGAACTAGCAGTAGCGTTGTTTGCGTTCGACATCTACAAATAGAAAGGACAAAGATAGATTAGAATATGAATCCCTAATTATCACCCAATAAGAAAAATTAGGGCTAGGATCTAACAACAATATTTACATATTAGAAAAGGGATGTCGTAATCCAACATGCAAACAATTTGAAGGTAAGTGAATGGCGATTCACTAATTCTCCACCACAAAAACATAACTTTAAGTTCTAAATGTATTGAGAATTCCTAGGTTTGGATGAGATTCATTGAAACTTTTCAATGGCATGTTTAAATCTCGATATGCCCCTATCGTTTGTGACTGGGATACCGAGGATCACAAAGTGGGTGTGAATTACCATGCAAATTCACATGGTGCCTTCATTGTAACGATCACCTATTCGATGTGCCGGTAAACCACACACACTCCATCGAACTATGATAAACAATGAATCAACCTTTGCCACCTTTGCTTAGAACCAATTAGTGTGCCAGTAAACCACACACGCTCCACTAACTTCTTAGCAAGGGTGCAAAGTGTAATTTCATGGGATTGCATCAATTCACTTTTCCTAAAGTAACTAAGATTGGGAAATTTTTGAAAAACATGTAGTTACTTTGTATTTCATATTATACTTTTAATGAAGAGATGAGGTTGCCCTATCCTACCCGTTCGGCTAACGACCCTCCACCGATCAAACAAGCGGTGGGTGTGAGTGTACACCCATTAAGCGCCATTTTATAGGCAGCAACCTTATACCTACCTTGTAGACCGGCTTCGTGAATGAGGCCTACTAACGGTAAGACTAGCATTTTAATTATACATACATACATACATATATATATATATATATATATATATATATATTAATCTTGTAATATTATATTAGTATAGGGTTGAATTTTAAACTTGTAAAATTCTAGGGTTTGAAATTTAAATTGTCTAAATTAAACTTTTAATCACAAAACATAAATTTCAAAACTTGAGGACAAGTTTTTAAACTTTTAAAACATAGAGGATCGAATAACAAATAATCTAAATTAACAATTAATTCCATAATTATCCATATTTGATTTATTTAATGATTTCTTGCAAAACAATTTACCAATTTAATTAAAATAATTAATCAATTATCACATAAGGAAACAAATATTTTATTAATTGATAAATATCTTCAATTAGGTCAAGAATATACTCATATATATATCATAAAATCGGATTTATATTGATCTAATATGATTAAGGCAAGTATCTCAAAGATAAACAGCAAGAAATCCCGAATATTGCTCTTTCTGACGCTCGAACTCGCCGAGTACCCAGATGGACTCGCCGAGTTAAGCCTACTCGCCGAGTACCACCATGGGACTCGCCGAGTTCATCAGGCAGAGGACAAAAAATGATTTCTTCAGCAACAAACAAGCAATCAAAGTATCAATTCAATAGAAACCAATCTAGGCTCTGATACCACTGATGGGTTTTAGCCATATGAACATTCCTATGTGCACATGCAACCCTAATGCTTGGATCTAGGTTTCTCTAATTGAACATACGTTGAATCCAAGACTTCTAATGGCTAATAGACTATAATAACAATATGAAATCAGAGATTAGAAGTTTACCTTGAATCACTTGCTTGATCTTCTTGTCCTTGAGGCTTTAGAGTCACAATTGTCACTCCTCTAATGGCTTACAAACACCAACTAGCAAGAAGATGATTTATGAGAGAGGAGAGGGGATCAAATCGGCCAGGGTTTCTTCTCTAAGCATAAGTCATGAAATCCCTTAGCCCTTGGGGTCTATTTATACTTGTAAGGCTCCTAGGGTTTCACCCTTAAACCCTAATTGGATAACTTAGGACCTAAGCAATCCAATACCCTAATAGATAAGCCCTTGGACGAAATCTAAGCCTATCCAAAGCCTTAGAATCTGTCCCCCTTATCCTTAAGGGATTTATAGCCCAAAGTCAAACTATCATACAATTGACAGTTTATACCCCTTTATTTAATTAATCTCTTTAAGTCACCAAATTAATTCCTAATTAATTTATGACTTATATTAATTAAATAACAATATTATTATTCCTTATATTATACTTATAATATATTAATAATATTCCTTCTCTCATTATAAATCATCCTGTCAAGTTGCTATGGTGAAGGCAACCCAAAAGGACCATGCACAACCGGGTCAAATACTTGCCAAATATAGTTGTAGCCTTAGACACTATTCCAACAACATCTTGGTTTTCCAAGATTGATTTGAGATTAGGATACCACCAGGTCAGGGTGAGGGAGGACGACGTGGAGAAGACCGCGTTTCGGACTCATTATGGTCATTACGAGTTCGTGGTGATGCCGTTTGGTCTCACCAGTGCGCCAGCAGTGTTCATGGATTTGATGAACCGAGTCTGCAGACCAATGCTCGATCGCTTGGTCATTGTGTTCATAGATGATATCTTAGTGTATTCCAAGACCCGAGAGCAACATGAGGAGCATCTCAAGGAGTTGCTGGAGGTTCTGAGGCGAGAACGGCTGTATGCTAAGTTCTCGAAATGCGAGTTTTGGTTACAAGAGGTCCAGTTCCTCGGACATCTCGTTCACCAGGAGGGGATTTTGGTCGATCTGCCAAGGTGGAGGCGGTTATGCAGTGTGAGACTCCGAAATCTCCCTCAGACATCAGGAGTTTCTTGGGTTTAGCAGGGTATTATCGGAGATTCATTCGTGATTTCTCCAAGATTGTCGTACCCCTCACTCGTCTAACGAGGAAGGGGTGGATTTCTGGTGTGGCCCTGAGCAGCAGAGGGCATTTGAGACCCTCCGGAAGTGTTAATGCGAGGCGCCGGTGTTGACACTCCCCGAGGGAGTGGAGGATTTTGTGGTATATTGTGATGCATCCATCACAGGCTTGGGGGCAGTCCTCATGCAGAGAGGGCGGGTGGTAGCCTATGCATCACGGCAGCTGAAGCCTCATGAGACGAGATACCCTACGCACGATCTTGAGTTGGGAGCGGTGGTTTTCGCTCTCAAGATTTGAAGGCATTATCTGTATGGGGTCCGGTGTACTATATACACGGATCACAAGAGTTTGAGACACATCATGGATCAGCCGAACCTAAAAATGAGGCAGCGTAGGTGGCTGGATGTGGTCAAGGACTATGATTGCGAGATCCTTTACCATCCTGGTAAAGTGAACGTGGTTGCGGATGCTCTGAGCCGCAAGTCAGCTGGGCCCTCGACCCCATTCAGGTGTATGAGGATAGCGGTGGATTCCCCGTTGGTGGGTTTGGTCATGGATGCTCAGATTGAGGGTATGAGACCAGAGAACTGGAAGTTGGAGAAGATGAAGGGCGAAAGCACGCGGTTTGTTCAGGATAGCCGCGGATTGTTGACCCGTTATGGTCGGGTTTGGGTTCCGATGTCCGGAGGGGTCCGACAGACAGTGATGGAAGAGGCTCATAAGTCTCGGTTTTCTATTCACCTAAGATCCACTAAGATGTATTGTGATTTGAGTTCGAGTTATTGGTGGCCTGGCATGAAGCGAGATATCGCTTGGTTTGTTGAGAGGTGCTTGACTTGTAGGATGGTCAAGGCCGAGCATCAGAGGCCGCATGGCAAGTTGCAGCCTCTAGAGATTCCCATGTGGAAATGGGAACAGATTGCAATGGATTTCATCATGAAGTTGTCGAAGACGGCAAGGGGGTTCGATGCTATATGGGTCATCGTGGATCGATTGACCAAGAGTGCCCATTTCCTAGCCATACGGGAGAGTTCGTCGGCAGAGAAGTTGGCCGACCAAGAGTGCCCATTAGAGAGATTGTCTCTCGCCATGGGGTTTCAGTTTCTATCGTTTCTGATCGAGATGTCAAGTTTACTTCCCGTTTTTGGCAGAAGTTCCATGAGGAACAGGGTACGCGACTGCATTTTAGCACGTCGTTCCATCCGCAGACTGATAGGTAGAGTGAGCGGACCATTCAGACCCTCGAGGATATGTTGAGGGCGTGCATCATTGATTTCGGTGGGAGTTGGTATTCCCACCTACCGCTTGCAGAGTTCACCTACAACAACATCTATCATTCCAGTATTGGCGCCCCGCCTTTCGAACTGTTGTATGGGCGGAAGTGTAGGACCCCAGTCTGCTAGGGCGAGGTTGGGCACAGGGTGATGGGTCGGACAGAGGTAGTTCTGCAAACTACCAAGATGATACAACATATTAGACAACGTCTGCAGACCGCTCAGAGTTGGCATAAAAGTTATGCCGACCGACGTCGTTCTGAGCTAGAATTTCAGGTGGGTGACATGGTTCTCCTGAAGGTCTCACCCTGGAAGGGTGTGATCCGCTTCAGGAAAAGGGGAAAATTGGGTCCCCGTTACATTGGTCCGTTCAGGATTGTTGCTAGGGTTGGCAGGGTGGCTTATAGGCTAGAGATTCCGGAAGAGCTTAGCTGGATCCACATCACATTTAATGTTTCGCAATTGCGGAAATGCATTTTGGACCAGGACGCAGTGGTATCGTTGGATGACATTCAGGTCGATGAGCGCCTGAACTATGTGGAGAGGCCTGTGGCTATTTTGGAAAGGAAGAAGAAGATTCTGCGGAACAAGGAAATACCTTTAGTAAAGGTACAGTGGGAACATCGGAAGGGATCCGAGTGGACATGGGAGCCGGAGGCGGAGACGTGCGAGCATTACTCGACATTTTTTATTCCAACGGACTTCGAGGGCGAAGTCTAGTTCAAGTGGGGGAGAGTTGTAATGCCCCGATTGTTAGGTATTGTTTAAATAAGATTTATTGGTTTAAGCTCTACTCGACGAGTTGGTTGACCTACTCGTCGAGTAGCAGCGAGGTGGGATCGCGTGTTAAGTGACCTACTCGACGAGTCCATATTGGGACTCAGTGAGTAGGAGCTGGCAGATGAAACCCTAAATCCTGAGGTTTGCACCTCTATTTAAAGGAGCCTCAACCTCCTTTGGCCTCTTTGCAGTCTTTGATAGCCCCTTAAAACCCTAATACGCGTGTGTGTGTGCCCATTGTGTGTTTGAAGCTTGAAAAGAGGATCTTTGGAGGGAGAAGGCTTGGAGGAGAAGGAGATTGGAGCAAGTAGAGTGTGGGAATCAACTCTTACCTCAATTATCATCTTCTAGAGGTAACCACATCGCCTTTTTCCTTGTGAATCTCTTCTATTGGTTGAGTTTTATGGTTTTTGGTGAGATAATAATTTGGAAAGAGGAGCTATGGGCTAGATCTGAGGTTGTAACTTCAGATCTGGACCCTCCTTGGATTCTAGAAGCATAAAGTTTCAGTTTTGGTTATGATTAAGGTCCCTCTTGAGCATGAAGTTCCATTAAGAACTTAAAATGGGCATTTAGAGCCTTTATAGCCATGCATGCACGTAAAGTTTGCAACTTTACGTGATAAGCATGCCCTAGAAGTTTGGATATGTGATTTGGAGCCACTGCATGGCTCAAAACAAGTATGTATGGAAAGAGGACTGAATGGACTCGGCGAGTCGCAAGGTTGACTCGGCGAGTTACATGAAGATGGCCGTGAACTCGACGAGTTGGATGAACAACTCGACGAGTCCGTTGAAGATTACCATAAGACTCGACGAGTTGAAGAACAACTCGACGAGTCGGATGAGTTTTCCCTAGAATATGTATGCATGTGTATCCGTCGAGTTGCAAGGAGGGAACTCGACGGGTGGCCTTAAAGTTTGAACGAGAATCGAAGGAAGTCGACGAGTCAGCCCAATGACTCGGCGAGTTGGATTGTACTTCAAGGAAGTTGACGAGTAGCCGAGGGTACTCGACGTGTTGGGGTCAACATGGACTGTTGACCTTGACTGAGGACTTTGACTTTGACCAGGGGTTGACTGGTGGGTTATGGAGTACCTTATAAGGTTAAGGACTTATGAGTATATTGTACTATGATCATAGGTGGTGGAGCCTGTGTCAAGTGATCCGAGAGTTGGAGTTTATCTTCTGAGTCGACATTTGCAAGGTGAGTTATCCTCACTATATCGATAGGGTCTACGACACCAAGTCCGACCCTTTAGTTGTTAATGTTATGGTATGCTACATGTGGTTGTGATCCGTTAGATCGGAATCAGGGTAGACAGTATGTTATGCTCTTATGATCTGTAAGGATTGGTATGTTAGTGACCTGCTAGGTCGGTACTCTAGTTACGAGAGAATTCTATGATCGATGATCAGTGTGTTAGATATGTTTGATGTTTGTATATGCCAGTATAATAGTTATGCGCACATGGTTATTTGCTTGTTGGTTGGGTTGAGGCGGTCCTGCTTTGTGCTGAAGGCCAACATACCCTATGAGCGGTCCGAGGAGACTGCAGACCCACGAGGCGGACCAGTCATGCCGAAGGCTCGGGACAGATTACATATAAATCACATGTAAATTACATATAAATCACATGTAGCTCATATGTAATTCACTTGTGATTTACATGTGAATTTAAGGGTGGTAAATAGGCAAATTAAAGATTGGAAAATTGTTATGATTGGAATACTACAAATGTATATATGAAAATTCAAGATTGGAATTGGAATTGAAATCAGATGTATATATGAAAATTCAAGATTGGAATTGAAATTGAAATCAGAATGTGAAATTTTGATTGGGCGGAATGGAATTCAATACTAAAAATGAAATCTTTATTTATATTTAAATATTTTTGTTTATTGTAAATACATAAAACAAAATTTTTTATTTTTATTTATTTTTGTATATATGCAATGAGAGCATTTTGGTGTTTAATAAAAAGGAAAAAATGAAAATATTGAGTACCTTTGGTGGACGCAGTCATGGCCATGAAAGTCTATTCCACATTGGTGGAATCTTTTGAACTTATATCAGGAAAGGAATTCCAAGTTCAATTCACTGGAAACAAAGAACAAAAAAGTTGAATTTAGAAATTATTTTTTCTTTGTGTAATTCAAGTGCTCAAGAGTTGTTATGCCGTGAACAAAAAGAATTCAAGTTGATCATTTTACATAATGATGAAGTGGTAAATCTTTATGTTCTAACAAATACCTGAGAAAAGATCATTTGAGATGATAATATGAATATATGATCGTCATCTAAAACATATGATATAAAAATATGGAGTTTTATAATGACAATGAGTGATTCTAAAATGTTGACCTCAAACAACATGTCTATTCTATTTTATGTGGATGAAAAAGGATGATTTATCCTAAAAAATCAAAAAGCACCCCAACACAATGAAGATACTACCATATATGTCATCTCCAGATCTATAAAAACTCATATCTTAATTTCAACAAAGGTATAAGCCTTTGAATCCATTCTAAATTTCAATCGCAATGTTACATTTAATTCATATATAGACCTTGAAATCGAACATATTTGC
Source organism: Lactuca serriola (assembly GCF_051521515.1). Taxonomy (NCBI): domain Eukaryota; kingdom Viridiplantae; phylum Streptophyta; class Magnoliopsida; order Asterales; family Asteraceae; genus Lactuca; species Lactuca serriola. Next base: position 251,784,044 of record NC_136412.1, read on the forward strand.
TATCAACTTCAGATATTTTATTCAAAATTAATGTATGTTCCATTAAATTTTAGGTCACGATGTCGAGAATTGCTAAATGGCAATTTGCCAAGTTATTTTACTTATCAGAAAAACACGAATGAATTACCTAGATGAAATCATGTTTTGTTAAATAAACAAGCATCAAAGTTTTCACAAAAAAATCAAATAAATATAGCCATAGAATTCAACTCCAATGACGGATAGTTGAACATGAAATTACAGTGATTATTTTCAATTTATCAATATTCACTGTCATTTCATGTATTTTTTTTTAACATTTTATGCTTATTACAGTGATTATTTGTAAGGTTCATTTGTGATGTGGTTTTAATGTGTAAATATTTACTTGGTGAACTATACTAGAAAAGCATGTTGTCAAAAGCATGTTATCCTCATTTCAGAAAGGAAAAACGTTCATTATTGTGTTAAAATTCAAGGTACATGTTTTCTCGAACAACATTTGCACTTCTTGAAACATCAACTTGAACTGAATGGTCAATCACAAGGTCTACTGGCACCTGGGAAATATGAATATTTGAAAGAATTAAAAACTATTGATGCTTTAAAAAACATGTTAAGTGGATAATTAGAATATTACTTACCAATGAGTTGATCTTCTTGGAGTCACCACTGAGTCTGTTCATAGCATCTCATATACAAGCAAGGTCAACTACAGCTGAACTCTAGTAAAATCCTAAGAAAATATCATGGATTATTATAAATGAACAAAGGAATGCAAAGTTGTATATTTGTATTAAGCCAATATACCTTGACATTAAAGCAAAGCAACTAAATCTGGTTCAGGACTTTCGTTGAGCAACTTGCGTGCACTTTAGAAAACCTGACACTTTGAATACAAATTGACTATATTTTCACTAGACAGGTCCATGTTAAAGAGAACAACATTCATAAGGCCACACATGAGGGAAAAGAGCACTAGAATTTTATATTTTCACAAAAATGTTCTTCTTAACAAGAAACCTTCTAAACTCTAAGTAATTTCAATATCATGTACTGTATTGAATCCGATAACTGACTCAGTATACGAACAAACATATAATAAGCATATAGATTGTCAACTTAATTTTGGTAATGCAGAAAAGAAAAGTGAAATCTGATATAAAAAACCGAAGAACTACAGTAAAATAAAAACCTCTATTTTTTAGGCAACTTCTGGTGGAGGAAAACTGAGACCGAGATCGAGAGTTAGGGATCATCTTCTTCGTTTAGGTCTTCAATCCACAGAGGAGGCCGAGATGAAGTTGGCGATTACGATGTACTTCGGGGAACGAATTGATGGAGGATAAAACGATTCAAAATCAAATCATCTTCAGTGAAGTTTTTTCTATGAAGAACGTGAGATCAAGGAGTATGGCAACGACAATGAAAGCTGGATAGATCTAGGTAGATGTAATCTAAAGCGAAGTGATGATAACACATCTGTGTGTGTGTGTGTGTGAGAGAGAGAGAGAGAGACGAATGGATATGTATGTATGTTTGGAAGTCATTTTTTACATTCCTAAATTGTCATCTGTTTGATTTATTTAACATGCCTCTTTTCTTTAGTTTTTAACTTATTTACAAAAACGCCACCTTTGCTTCTTGACCCTTTTTTTTGATCTAGTGGTCTAATATTAGTTCTCAATAAACTATAGTTTTTCAAATGATCTTTCATATATATATATATATATATATATATATATATATATAAAAGAAATCTAACTATTTATAAAAATAGATTGAATATAATAATAATATTTTTTTAAGTTGTAAAGACAACCTCTTTACCACCGTCAACATCTTTGAATTGGTATCCTTTCTTTAAGCGATTGAATCGGTACAATCAACAATTTAATCGGCCACATATGCGAGATACAAGTTATATAAAACATCTCCTCTCCCACCGATTAAAACCCTAAAATTCTAAACTCTCTCGATCTGTGACCAATTGCCCACCTGTGGAAGATGTAGACGACGACCACCAAGCTAAACTGCCAGTGATCATCTCTCTTTCTCGATTTCCAGGTTCTTATGGTTCCTCTTTATTGTGGTTTTCAATTGATTTTATGAATTAACCAGATTTTCTTTGTGAAATTCGTTGTAGGTTTGTTTTTTATTTGATTAGGTGTAAAATCTTCATCATATTTGCTTATCTCAAGCTTATTCTCAAGAAAGAACATCCCCGTCTGCTACTTTTAACGACTTTGCTAAAAGAGGTATGAGAAAGGTTTGCTTTTAGATAAACTACGCCTATTTTGAAATCCTATCAAATATTTTACATACAAAGTTTGATTTATGGCTGATAGGATATATAGAGATGTTATCGGTTATGTACAATTATCGTTGCTTCTCCAGACACTAAGAAGCGAGAGCAGAAAAGTAAGAACTGATAGTCTTCGCTACAAATTTGAAAGTTTGCCTTTTTATTTATATATTAAGTACCGATTTCTCTAGATCCTGAAACTAATTTTTTATGTTTTGTTGTGGTTTAAATGACTTGCTACTACTTTTTGGATTTTTTTTCCTTCAGTTTGCGGTCAAAATGATTTGGGAGTACTGGGTTGATTCCCTTATCCAGGTTAATATTCACATGGATGACGTTTTGAAACCATTTTACTTGAGAAACCTTAAGGTAATCGACCATTTTACTATAAAAAATATTTTATCACTATTGTTAATTTTCTGGGTTAGCTTCACTTAATAACCAACTTACATGGTTCAACCTAAATGGGAGTAATTCTTGTTCTACTCTTGAAAAAACTATGAAGACCTTTAGCCTAATGATTAGGTTTGTATTTTTTGTAGATGAGCATCAGTACCCATTATCATGACCAGCCCTAATAGGTTATGTGTTTTGTTTTTAATGTGGTGTTTTGAAGTTCTCGACACTGATTGTTTCTTTTTTATTTTGGTATTAATTCTCTATACTTATTTGAAATATATTTGATTTTGTCTGTTTGAGTTTTAATAGGTCTATTTTTTAGAGATGGTGTGTATTTCAAGGAAGTTACCTGTGTAGGTGTTTAAATGACGGTAGGTGGGTCTTTCAGTGAAGTGTCCAGAAGAGGTGATGACTGTGGTGCTTATATCTTCAATGACAAAACCATGCAAGAAGCACAACAGAAAGATATATAATATTTGGATTCATATGTTCTTTAATTTCATAAGGTGATATTACCCTAATCAATATGCAAAACTAATTGGCCACCGATCACCCCTTTCCATAAGCACAATCTATTCCCAATCTCGATACTTATTGCAAACATACAGCTGGAAAAGTCTTACTCTCTGTCGACACCAACATAAATATATTTTTTATATGATATGTGATAGAGTTATGTCCTTTGATTAATAAAGCTTGATACAAAACTAACCAATATATAGTTTTGTTGTAGAAATTGAAACTTCTAGCTTTCGATATCCCGCTCTTGGTGATATAATCAAGAAAGGCATGATCACTATTTTCTCCTTTGATCCCATTTTCCTATTAAATACACTAACAAAGTAATTTTCTCTCTGCCATCTTGACCTCCATGTCTTCTCCAATATCATGCATGTTTTTACATAGAAGATTTGACGAGCCTTTTCTTTGCAAAAAAATCAGTTGGTCCAAACAGAGATATCTGGATATACATGTTTTTTGATATGATTTTCGTTTGTTTTTATCTACTTTTTGGTTCAATCGTAGATTTTTTACCCTTTATGATATTCCATTTGTATGAGTTTTTTTAATTTGAGCATATATTAAGGTTTGATGACTATTTTTTACCTTCCAATATTAAGGTCTGTAATATTGCATTCTACTTGGCATCAGATCTGAAGTGGTGTAAAAGGGTATTTGGGATTTTGAAAAAATGTTACTTTATACAACAATTGGAAGCTAATCTCTTGTATTTTCACTTGTAGGTTATTGATCTAAAGAGTTTGGAGGTCTTGATTCACAAAAAAGAAAAAGGTAGGAGCCTAATCTCATTTATTATTCCAGAACTGATTATTTTAAATCGGTTTGCTGCTTCAGGTTGAGTAGAAGTCATTGGTTGTTTAAAACAGATAACTAAGTAAGAAATGATATGAAGCTACCTTTTATGATCTTTATAATTTTACAGATTTCAAACCTGTTTTTCACAACTATAGTCTTTATATAAAAAAGTGTGAAAACTTCATATTATATATAGTTAAACTCCAACAACTTCATGTTGTATTCTTTATAGCCTTACAAGTTTAGTGATAAATGCAAGAAAATACCTGGACAACAGAAAATTAAGTGACTATAGACAATATGAATGCTTTCAATTCTAACATGGAGAGAATGTTGGAGAAGAGTATTTCAGGAATGGACTAGGAGAGCGAAAAAGTTTGACTCGGTCCATATAGAAGGTGGGGTTCAAAATAGTCTGCTCATGGGCCTTTCCCTAGGTTTTTAGTTGTTTCCTTAAGAACATGGTTGGGAGGACTCAATGCTAAGAGAAATATATGTATGGTCTTATTTCAAAATTTTGCATGTAATAAATATATCAAAAATGAATAAAAAAGGTACAAGTAAAATGTAAAATGCCATTCAACGTAATGGGGTTGTGGGTATCAGACGTGCAAACCAATTTCAAAGTACTTTGATTACATATTAAACTAAAAGTGTTAGTATTGCTTTTAAATTTTTTGCAAGTATACATCCATACAAATACATACATCATACCTATGTTGCAAATATCATATACGTATGATGCAAATATACAATTGTACACGTGCACTAAACCTGTAAACTAATAATAAAACACTTTTAGACTCAGTTTTACTGTACCATATTTTTTTTTTTTTGAGTAGTTGTATTTGTTTGTTACTTGGTGTTTGCCACTTGAAACTATTAATTTGCTCATTGTAATGGTTAATAACTTAGGTTTCGATTCATCATTTGTTAGGGACTACTCGTGAAATTTTAAATATCTAAAATAACAAGACCAAATACTATTCACCACTCGTACGATATTAAAACATTACATTATTGTTATTAACTTTAAATCAATAATTCTTACACTAATTTGCTATATAATATTCTAATTATTTCATGTTTACCATGAAAAAGATACACATTGGCTAATAAATTTAGATATTTATGGTCATCAATATTATATTAACTGTTTTTAACTATATTAAAATATAAACCTTGAAATTACCCATTTAGATGATTTAACCCCAAGTAATAGTAAATGGGTGTTTACGATTGGTTATTTAAAACAAGTTATGTTTATTTGTAAAAGTGCTTATTAGTTTTTTTTGATGTAAAAAATAAATTTTTAAAAAATTGTCTAGATTATCTTATCTTGTATCAAAATGTAATAAATGTAATAATTTGTTTTTTAGTATTTGATAATTTCTGATGTAAAATGACTAGTAAGGATCAAGTATATATAGACATAGTAATAATAAGGTTAATATCATAAATTGGTTTAAATGAGTCATATGTTGTTTTAGATAAGTTAGAATCCACTAACTTATCAAAAAACTCCTTATTTGAATAAATAAGTATTTTTAATTTTAGTCTATACAAACGTTAAAAACTATTTATTAGCGGTGCCAAACCGCAATAAACAGATAATCATATTAAATAAGCAATAACAAACACCCTTTAAAATGATGGCCACACCACCTTCTTTTAACATGATGGTTACTTGAAAACCCATATCTTCCTAAAATTTACTGATAAAAATAAAATAATCACTACCCTATGTAAAAATAAACTAATTGCCGAAACATAACTACTCATAACTACTCGCCTACCACCCTATGAAAGACTAATCGTCACCGAGAACTAATCGTTGAAAAAATTATTCGCTGCCGCCGCTTTGCGCGGGTACACCACTAGTTAGTATATATATATATATATATATATATATATATATATATATATATATATATATATATATATATATATATATATATATATATATATATTAGACAAAGCGTGTCGTCGATGAATATTTATTATATATATTGAAATTAAGATTTTTGCTAAGGTGTAATACATAAGCTGTGATGTTAGTGGTATCAATATTTAAAAAATGTTGGCATTGCTCCATAGATATTTTCCAAATGTATTCATCGATCTGGAAGAAAGACCATATCATTCCACTTGGTTGAATAAAAATGAAGAGTCCAATAATTGGAAAAGTATAGTCGACATACAAATACAAATACAAATAAAGTACATATGCTCCATAGATATTTAAAATGTCAAACTTTCTACTCCTTTTGTACACATTCCAGGCAACTAACTTTTAAATAACCTTACCTTCCAAAACGACAAAAAGAGGAAACTATAATATGAGAGTATGCACAATTTGTGTTCTATATAATTTAAGATATTTTTAGTAAAAGACATGAATTTTTAAACTCAAATTAATAGATGGTTGTAATATAAAAACTATTATTCAAACAAATATATTTGAATTTTTTTTGAACACCTAAATTTTATAAAAAAACAACACTAGCAAGAAGCTAGCGAGAAAAAACAATTACAAAGCGTCTTACATAAGAGGATTTTTCATCATTGAATCTAAGGAATTTTAAATCTACTACTCCTATTAGAAATCCAATTACAAACATGAATAATTAACAATATGACTCTTACGCATTTTGAACGTTTGAAACAGAACACTGTCCTGATATTGACAATACATCCAAATAATCGTGATACAAATAACCTCTACCACATTCTTCTTTTTCTTCTTTATTCTCAAGAAATCGATCCAAATAAATAACTCCAACACATCATTAAACAACGGGAATGGAAGATCCAGCCACTTAAAAACCTTACACCAAATTTGATTAGCTATTTCACACTTCATAAACACTACAATCTTCACTATGAATAGAGCACATAGAGCATAACATAGAATGAATATCAATGCCTCTTTTAACCAAATTATCTCTAGTCAGAATCCTATCACAAAGGACACGCCAAAGAAGCACTATAAGCTTTATAGGAACCAATCTACACCATGTGGTTTGGACAATATCTTCCTGCAAAATAATATAGTCAATATGTTTTATGGTGTTGCTAACTTCGAAACTCCCATCCGTGCCAATAATCCACTCCCATTTATCTAAACTATCCCTAAAATTCACTTGATTCAATAATTCCATAAGATCTGCCAATTGATAAGTCGTACCTCCTCTTTCACGAAAAGGACGATGCCAAGAAAAAGTCCATCTCCACCCTACCCACTTATCTGCAACACAACATTCCTTATTTAAATCCTAGACATAAATCCTAGGAAACATCATCGCCAACGCATCTTCCCCCAACCATACATCATTCCAAAACTTTATGGTACCCCCATTACCAATATGTTTTCAAAGGAAAGAAAATGGAATAGCATGCATATCGTTCACTTTATTAAATAAACGAACCATAGAAGCCCACACTCGACCACCTTTCAGTTTAGTAGAGTTTGAGCCCATCCCGCCATGCACTCCATGAATACTTTGGACCACTCTCACCCAAATAGCATCAGGTTATTTAAAAAATCGCCATCTCCACTTTATGAGAAGAGCAATGTTAAAAGCTTTTAAACTACTAATACCCAACCCTCCTTTATCTTTCTTGTTTAACACCAGTCTCCATTTAACCCAATATATTCTTCTTTTTGATTCATTCATTCCCCAAAAGAAACGACACCTCAAATTCTCTAAAGCATCCAACACCGACTCTAGACTCTCCTTTATCTTTATCGTTTAACATCAGTCTCCATTAACCCAATATATTTTTCTTTTTGATTCATTCATTCCCCAAAAGAAACAACACCTCAAATTCTCTAAAGCATCCAACACCGACTCCAACATTTTAAATAAGGACATATAGAAAATACCAAAACTATTAAGCACAAATTTAAGCAGAGTTAACCTACTGCCCAGAGAAAAAATATAATTTGAATTGCTAAATTTCTTTGTCGCATGAAACCATGTGGTCATCTAGCTAAATCACATGTAAATCTATGGATTCAATTAATGTTAGACCAATCAAATTGAAATAGAAGATGAAAAGATGCACTGTGAATCTCTTTGAATTGAAAAACTAATTGTTTTAAAAACTATAACCATAGATTTTAATTATGACATAACATTACTATTCATGTTGGACTTTTTTGCAGAGTTGCAACTTGCACGGCCTTTACTGCAAATAAACCAAAAATTATAAATGCAAATAATACGAAGGTGTAAACACATGTTAATTATTCATATTTTCCGATTTTGTCACTTACTTGATTTTAACTGTTCATTCAAACAAAGCCAAAATTTTATTTTGAACAAGAATGAAACCAACCACATGTATTTTTTCGTTGATTTGACGATAGAACACTTTTTTTTTTTTTTTTATATATTCAAATACAGATGATCATTAGTAAATTCTTATGATAATTGTTAGGAAAAAAAAGAAGATTAACATGCTAAAACTTTGACACTAAACCTCATTAATTCTTATATTTTACATGGTTATAAACCTTTTCCAATTGCATTGTGTTTTAGAGAATTCACAATGAAGAATTTAATAAAAGAGTTGAATTGTCCTTTTATAAGTTCAATAGCTAAAACTTTATTATTGTGAGATGTTACATTCACATTTAATGGATTTAGAGTTCAATGATCGTTGAACCAGAAAAAAAAACTTTTCTAACTTTTAAATACATATTTAAATATGTTTAATTGAACTTTGTCTGAGTTCAATAAAGGTAAAATGATTTAAAAGGCCAACAAAGTTTTCAAACCATTAAAAAAATCCCAATCATGTTTTATCTGTTCAAAAAAACCCAACGAATTTAACTTTTTGTCTAAAAAATCCAACAAAGTTCCAAACCGTTCAAAAAATCCCAATTTTGTTTTGTTTAAGTTTGTTGGGTTTTTTTTGAACAGTCAAAACATGATTGAAGTTTTTTAAACGTTTTAGAAACTTCGTTGGTCTAACAAATCATTTTCCCGATACAATGAGCCACGTCATTTGCTTCTCTTATTTGACTTTTAGGAAAGTTTAACTTAGTTGGACTTTTTGAACAAAATGTTAAGTTTGTTGGGTTTTTTTTGAACAGACAAAACATGATTGGAGTTTTTTGAACGATTTGGAAACTTAGTTGGCCTTGTAAGTCATTTTCCCTTCAATAAGTTATAAAAAAACTTGATAGAACTGTATTGCATGTAAAATGGTAAAGTGTGAATTCCTATGAATTCAATTGGGTAAATTACACCAATCGTCCCTCGTGTACTTGTCAGAAAGCGTGTTTAGTCCCTATTTTCAAAAATTAACTCGGACCGTCCCTTGTTTGTTTAACACTTGCACGCTTCGTCCCCTGATATGCAATTTTATTGAGAATTTAGTCCATGTCAAATCTAAAATGACCATAATGCCCTTTTTTATTTAATTTCCAATTATTTTTGATTTTTTTATTGATATTAATTATATATTAATATTTAGAAAAAAGGTATACCCCCTTATTTATTTCTAAAACCTCACCCTCACAAAAAATCACAAACACCACCATTTTCTTTCAGGGCGGACATCGTTAGACCACCGACCACCACCATCGCCGGAAAACCGTCCGCCACTGTCGTCGGAGCACCATTCACCACCATTATTATTGTTTACAGAACCATGACATCTATCTCCTCCTTGTTTTGCCATCAGATATCCCTTATTTTCCGCTCACAATCTTGTAATCTTCTCCACCATTCAACCATCCTCTTCATCGTGACCCACCTTTCGCCAAGCACAACTCTTGTCTCATCGACGACCTTCAACAACCAAGAGCATAAGTCAGGGTTTCGAATCGCCACCTAGGGTTTCGAGATTGAAGATCTCCTTCTTCACCCGAGCGCCATCACCTGTACTACATCTCTCCCATCCTCTTTTTTCGATCGACGATCTCCTTCTTCACCTGTATGTCTAGGGTTTCAGATTTATATACGGGGAAATGTGTGGTTTCAGATTGAGAACTTTGGGCATTTCATGACGGATTTCATTTTGGGGGTTTCAGATTGAGCATCACCACTACAAATAATCTCTTCTTCTAGATTGTGTCGTAACCACGGTTAGAGTTTGACTGGTGGATTCAGGAGGTTGTTAGATGGTGGGAAGGAGGTTCTACATGGTGTGTGAGACCGATTTTGAGTCGAGTAAAGAGGAGGAGAATAGGTGGTGAGACGATTTTGGAACCAAAATGAAGTGGCTGTGGAAAATACGTCGGTGATTGATTCATCTGATGATTTTGATCGGAGATAGGGAGGTTTCTATTAAGAGGAAAGGACGGTGGGAAAGGGAAAGGGAAGAGGGAGGGTGGGTACATGATATACTTTTTTTTTTTTTTTTAAATAAAAATGATAAAGCATTAAAAGAAAATTAAAAATGAATTTTTTTAAGGGCAAAATAGTCTTTTTATGTCCAGAGGGATGAAATGTGCAAGTTTTAAACAAACGAGGGACGGTCCGAGTTAATTTTTGAAAATAGGGACTAAACACGCTTTTTGGCATGTGCACGAGGGACGATTGGTATAATTTACCCAATTCAATTATACATTGTGATGCCTTTACACTTAAGTGATCATTTGATCACAAATAATATTAATAGTTTACTATATATATTGATAATTATGAACAACACTAATTAGCAAAATTTCCTAAGTTTGATGAGCATTACCAATTATTTTTATTTATGAAAAAAGAAATAACAAGATTCGGTCACTTTCACGAATTTTAATCTAATTATTATACACATCAAAGATTGATTAATGTTGCGAAAGTGCACCATAACTTCGCATTAGAGGAGCCGGTGCCGGCGATGGAGTAGCCCATTGAACGTTGGACGCCTCCAACTGATTACCAGAATACACTTTGGAGCAAGGTACAAATGTCAAAGATTTTTCATAACCGCAAGAAGGAGGATTCAAGAAGAAATTAGCACAATCGGCTTTCGATCTCTGATTCGGTAGATAGAAAATGCAATTCATCTTCACATCAAGAACACCTTTGTTGATCAGTTCCCGACACTTGGGCCCAACCAAAGTGAAATAATTATACGATGCAGTGAAATTCGACAGTTCCGGTAGGTTGCATAACGGCTCCGGCACTCCGTTGTAGAACTTATTGTTAGCCAGGTTCAGAAGCTCCATTTTCTCTAAGCACTGAAGCGAGTATGGGATTGGACCGGTTAACTGGTTGAATCCAACGTCTAACACAGTGGATTTATTCAAAAGTCCGATTTCATATGGCAAACAATCGGTTAGCTGGTTGTTCAAGAAAAGAACCTCCAGCAGGGTGTTGGAGGCTTGACCAATGCTCCGAGGGATTCCACCGACGAATTTGTTGTTAGCCAGGGTTAGATAAAGCGCCGGCGTGGAGCCAAGGTTTTCCGGGAGTGTTTGCTCGAAATTGTTGTTGTTGATGAAGAGCAAGTCGAGGCCGAGAAGGAAGACTTGTGGAGGAACAACGCCAAAAAAGGCATTGAACCTGAGGTCAAGGAATTCTAACTTCGTGGCATGGAGGACTTGGTTTGGGAAGTTGCCGGATAATTTGTTGTTACTGAGGTCGAGCTCATATAAGTAGCGGAGTGTGCCTATATCAGTGGGTATGGTGCCTGTGAAGTTATTGGAATTTGCATGGAAAAATGCGAGATCTTTTAAACCGCTTAGGAATTCAGTGAGGGTTAGATTTGGGCCATACAAATTCCTGTTGTTGAAGTTGACGCCGGAGATGGTCTTTTGTTTAACATCCGGTACAATGTCGCAAATGAATCCTTTGTAATCCCTGCAAATATTGTTGCCTTCCCATGTTTTCGTAATGCCTGTCGGATCGATTGTCACTTTCTTTTTGAAGGCTTGGATGACGTCATAGTATCCTCGTAGTAGCTCGCTCTCGAAACCACTGAAACCATCTGGTGTTGGTGACGGTGATGGCGGATCTGTTGGTTTTGGTGATGATTGTGGACTTGGTGATGGTGGAAGTGGAAGTGGAGGTGGTGTTGGTGTTGGTGTTGGTGAAGGTGATGGTGGAGGTGGTGATTGTGGACTTGGTGATGGTGGATGTGGAGGTGGAGGTGGTGGTGGTGTTGGTGTTGGTGTTGGTGAACACGGAGGGGGAGGTGGAGGGGGGCAATCTTGATATTCCGGCGGTGGTGGCAATGGAGACGCAGCAGCACCACCTATGATTATCTCAAGTGTTTCTCTAGGAGTAACAGCTTCGCCATTAATAGCAAAGAGATGAATTATGCAAATCAAGAGTAGAATTACGTGAAGGCCGCCCATCTCTGATCAGAGGAAGTTCAGTGGAATAAAAAAAAAGATAACGAATTAATTTGATTAAATAATAGAGTCACGGGCATAATACTGATGTAAACTTGTCTATTTCCTCATTTGTTTCCCGAAATGTATTATTTAGTAACAATGACAATTCGCCAGCAAGTATTGGACTATTGGTTCAGCCGATAACCTAGCAAACAGAAAGTTGACAATGAAGGTATCATTTGAAATTAAGATTTGAGTTATTTGTTCATTATTGATTAATTCTTTGGTGGGAATATTATTTATTAAGGTAATTAACTTTTTTTAGTTTGTTTACACCTGGATAATTATTTTTTTTTGTATATATTTAGTAATGAATTTTTTTGAAAGTGTTGACATATAACCATTATAATCTGTAGTAACATGTTACATTCAGTATGTGAACCCTTTCAATAAGTTTGTTATCTAAATGTGTACAAAAAAATAGTTACCAAAATATGAATAAAACGAAAACTAAGCGTAATTTACACGAACGGTCCCTATGGTTGGAAAATTTTATGCAGTTGGTCCCTAATTTATTTATTTTAAATTTTATGCAGTTGGTCCTTAATTTATTTATTTTTTTAACTCTGATGGTCTTTACTGTTTATTTTTGTTGCGTACGTGGTTCCTGTCTTACTTAAAAAGACTATTGTGCATTTATTAATTTATTTTTTTTAATTAATTTTCTTAATTGTTTATTTTTTTTATATATTTAAAAAAAATAATAGACCCATATATATGTATGTCATCCTCCCCAACTTCTCTTTTCCTTTCCATCTTTAGTGTCATCGATGTCTTCACCATCATTTTTTTTTTGGTCCTTCAACTCCGGAGAACCAACACCACAACCTACAGCCTCTTCATCGAATTTTCCACCACTACAACCCAATGCATCACAAAAAGAAGAGATATTTGGTTGTGGTGTTGGTTAGCCGGAGTTGAAGGACCGAAAAAAGAAGGGATGGTGAAAATGTCGATGTCACAAAAGATGGAAAGGAAATAGAAGTTAAGGAGGATGAGATACAGATATGTGAGGTCTGTTAATTTTTTCATGGTTGCAAAAATCAGGATTAATCGTGTATTAATCATTTGGCATTCTCCAACCAACTATGATTAGTGTGTTTGACGGAAATTAGGGATTAATCGGGTTTGGCGGGATTAATCGGTCAACAAGAGTTAACAAAAGTCAAAAAAGTAAAAAAATAAAAAATAAAAAAAATTCAAAAATTTTAATTTTTTTTACTCCAAAATTTTCAAATTTTCAAAATTTCAAATACTATACCAAATGTTCATATTTTCGTATTTTCAACTATTCAAATTACCAATTCTCTTATTTTCTATTTTTGAAGTACTTATTTTTCTTAAAACATATTAATATATATATTTTTTTTTTAATTTTAATATTTTATTAATAATCTATGGTCTACGATTAATCCCCGATTTAACTCCGTCAAGACCGATTAATCCCTTAACGTCAGCCGACCGTCGTGCTATGATCAAACGATTTTTACAACATTGATTTTTTTTAATATATAAAAAATACACAAATAAGAAAATTAATTAAAAAATAAATTAATAAGGGCACAATAGTCTTTTTTAGGTAAGAAAAAGCGTGCAACAAAAGTAAACAATAGGGACCATCCGAGTTAAAAAAAAAGTTAGAGACCAAACGCATAAATTCCGCCAAACCACAGGGATCATTCGTGTAATTTACTCTTACTTTTCGTTTTGTTCGTATTTGGGTAATAACTTTTTTTACACATCTAGGTATCGAACTTACTGAAAGTGTTCACATATGACCATTATGACCAGATGCACCAGGTTATAATGGTCATATGTAAACACTTCCAAAAAGTTCGTTACCTAGATGTGTACAAAAAAAAATAGTTATCCAGATATAAACAAACTGAAAAGTTAATTACCTTAATAAGTCATATTCCCTTCTTTGTTAAGTTGATGGTGACTCTACGGCCATTGGTCTTGCCACATTCGAAGTAGTGGGTAATATTGATATATCAATAGCGGTTTAATCCTATTGTAATTTAATAATTGCTTTATGTATCTGAAGGTCACCAAAAATGAGAAACCGTGCATTGAAAAACAACACGTGTTCATACCATTTGCATTTGAAACATTTGGTTTCCTTACGCCGGATGTGGTGAAACTTCTTAATAGAGTATAACGGATCATGCATAATAATCTTATATCCTCTTGATCTATGGATGTAGAGTTTTCAAAAGAATTAACTTTACCATACAAAAAGGCTTAGCGGCGCAACTTTTGTTGTCTGTTTGCTTTCTCATTCGTTGTACGATGATAAATAAGTTTTATTAATAGGATATTTGTATTTAGGAAATAAAATGTATACACAACGATAATAAATAATGGTGGGTCAATAAGGATGCAGACATATGGGCGACGGTTGATGATATGTTTCCTCTAGCTATTAAGATAGACCATAATTTAAAATATGTATACTTTTAATGAGAACCAGCAAAAAATGTTTATATATATATATATATATATATATATATATATATATATATATAGAGAGAGAGAGAGAGAGAGAGAGAGAGAGAGAGAGAAAGAGAGAGAGTTAGGTTCAAATGTGAATTCACATCTATTGTGTGGACATGTGGATAATGCTATTCTGTGAGAATTACAAAGAAAATATGTTGTTTGATAATATGAATACGTTCAATCTTATATAATTATTTTAATTATTAAGCATTTTCACTAATTAAATCGGCTATAAGGTTATTATATACTTTTTTTAATTATTCTCATCCTCTCAGAATGTTATCAGGATGTTTATTGAGTAGTATTCTGTAAGAATTAAAATAAATAAAAAAACGATGAATGAGAACAAAAATAAACTAGAATTGGTGAGAATCCATTAAAATAACAATAGTTCTGTGAGATTGAACGTATTCACATTACTAAACAACATATTCTCTTATTAATTTTCATAAAATAACATTATCCACACGTCCACATAATAGTTGTCCATCCACATTATAACCTAGCCATATATATATATACACACCTTAAAAAGCATTTACAAGATTTTGCTGAATTTTAAGAGGTACAAGCTTTTAAGCATCATAAACAATAATTTTATGCATCGGAGAATAAATTTTATCCGGTCAAAGATAGATTTTGAATAAGTCTTCTAAGCTTATCTTCAAGTTGAATGAGTTAAATATGAAAAAGTCAAATAAGATGATGATGATAAGATTTTGAATGGGTCAAAGTTTGACCAAGTGTTCCTCATATCCAATTGAATCGGTAAATACTAAATCTTATCTGGTCAACATTTATGAAAAAGTCAAATAAGATGATGATGATAAGATTTTGAATGAGTCAAAGTTTGACCAAGTGTTCCTCATATCCAATTGAATCGGTAAATACTAAATCTTATCCGGTCAACATTTATGAAAAAGTCAAATAAGATGATGATGATAAGATTTTGAATGGGTTAAAGTTTGACCAAGTGTTCCTCATATCCAATTGAATCGGTAAATACTAAATCTTATCCGGTCAACATTTATGAAAAAGTCAAATAAGATGATGATGATGATAAGATTTTGAATGAGTCAAACTTTGACCAAGTGTTCCTCATATCCAATTGAATCGCTAAATACTGAATCTGTCAATAATAATGAAAAAGTCAAATAAGATGATGATAAGATTTTGAATGGGTCAAAGTTTGACCAAGTGTTCTTTATATCCATTTGAATCGGTCTAATACGATGTACACGTTATAAAAACATTTCATATAAACTGGAAGAGGCGCATTCATCTAGCATTCATCTAGCATTCATCTATCATGAATGCCTTGCCATTGACCGCAAAACCTTGGTTCTCTCTCATGCTCGCTAGCTCCTCCTTTGTTTTTCTTTCTATTAAAATCGAATAAGCCCAAAAAATGTCTTACGTTTAATCCTATCCTAGGTATAAGAAATCTCTATTTGTTCGTCATTTTGTTTAACAAATTTTTTATGTCATTTTGTCGATCCGCACCCGTCGCTTTGCGCGGGTAAACGGCGTGTGTGTATATATATATATATATATATATATATATATATATATATATATATATATATATATATATATAAATGAAAACCACTATAGGTTAAGAACTCTAAGAAACACTTATATTTAGTTTATTTTTGTCTATTCAAAGTTATTTGATTTTTTTAATTTATGAAAAATGACCAAAAACTGATAAGGGCATAGTTGTCTTTTTATGAACTTTAATATAGTATCTACATTTAGATAAGTAAAGCACATCTCAAATACTTTTGCAAGAAAATATCTCACATCCTCTCGACCTCTCCCACTAACTCTACAACCTACTACCGCCATCGCCTACTAATGTTGCTACTTACCGCCGCTGTCACCTCCTTCCACTCTCCACTTCTTTACTACCGCTTTAGACCGCCAGAAAACTCACCAACCGCCTCCAACCTCTCAGATCTGAAGTTTTCTAGTGACTTCATCTTCTCCAGTTCAGATGTACAATCTCTAACGATTATCACCATCGTCTATGTCTGTCCTCTATCGGTTCTCCAGTAAACTGATGGCACCAACGACACCAAACAACCACCAGGTATGTACCTATTGTTGCTAGCTACCACCATCACCATCGAATTGCAAGTATCATCGCCAAAACACCAGATTTGACCTTCTACACCTTTAGATCTGTGATTTGTGCTTTTTCTCCGGATCTACGACGTACAGATTTGATGAAGCACGAGAAAAACTATCTGATCCGCTTCTATCTGACGAAGCATAAAGCTCTTTGTCACCTCCAGATGTTTGTCCTCCTCCATATCTACTTTTTTCTTCAGAGGACCACTGGATATTGCCTTTATCTTCATTCACACGATATCTGATCAGATCTGATGTGGATCTGAGCATTTGGTGTTATTTTACAAATGTTTTTCTTTCTATTTCATCATTCTGTCGTTGGATCTACATCAGATATGTTCTCCTACCGTAGGTGTCGTCGTCAAAGCATCACAAATCACAATCGTAGTCATAATCGTAACCTACAAGGTGCTAATCTTGAACTCGTTTTTTTCCAGAACTCTTGAACTTGTTTTTTCTCTTATCTGTGCAATCATTGGCGAAATATTTGTCAAATTTGTTCCAGATCTGTTATGCACCACCTCCTCATCCTCTCTAACTCGTATCCATCTTTGTCTCTCTTATCCTTGGTTGAAGCACCACCAAATCGACATCAGATCTGATGTTTTGGTGCATTTTCAAGTAAAATCTGGTGTTTGTGGTATATGGTGTATCGGTGGTTGGTGGTGGTTCCACTACCGCATCAGATATGGTCTCCAATGATGATGTTTACAAAAGGAAGTTCTAAAAAAAGACACACACAAGGTGTTTGATGAAACGCCTGAATGAAATTTGGTAAGTTATTAAGTTGTGAATGCATACATTGTGTGAATGTCTCTGTATATTTGTTGTGTATTAAACTGGGAGTTAATGAAATGCCGCAATAAATTCATAATTTTGTGTATTAAATTGTAAATTTATATAAAGTTGTGAATTGTGTGTATTAAGTTGTGATATTTGTGTTTAACCGTGTATTAAATGCATTAAACTGTGAATTTTTTGTTAAAATTGTGAATTAACTATATTAAATTGTAAATTTATTAACCATATTAAAAGTTTTAAGTTGATAATATAGTTGTGAATGTATACTTTTTGTGTATGAAAATGTGAATTTTATGTATTAAGAAAAGGTTGTAGAACTCGTTACTCGGTACCTGTTCGGCCGACTACCGAGCAGCGAATACTCGGGAGTACTCGGATTTGGAAATTTGTGTATAAATATTTTTAGGGTAATTATGTATGTGAAAATCATAAGATAAAATCATAAGCTGATTAAAATATATAACAAAATTGGATACATATGAATACACAAAAAATGAAAAACACATAATAGTCTCACTTCGTGAATAATGATTGAAAATTTAAGATATATATGTAGTAAAAATCGCATGTGTGTATGTTAAACAATAAATAATTAAGTACATTATACATATTAATCACTGATTTGACCGAATTTCACAACACTACTCAGTTCAGTAAGGGACAGATCGAGGAGTAGTACTTGGGATTATGTAACTCGCCTCGACAAGGGGGGGAGTAGCGAGTACTCGGAGGAGTAATCGGCCAACTCGGCGAGTTTTACAACACTGTATTAAGATATTATTTTTATGTTTTAAACTATGAATTGACTACATTAATATGTAAAGTTTATGTTTAAACTATGCACTGCCTATATTAAGTTGTGAATTTTTTGTATTAAAATATAAATTCACTGTAGTAAGTTGCAAATTGACTGGTATTAAGTTGTGATTAATTTATAATTTTTTTTTATTTCCTTATGCAATATAAGATTTAAGAAATATTATACACAAATATGATTTTATCTAATTTTCAATAAAGTATGTAAAATTTAAACTGTGAATATTTATGTTGATAAACTTTGAAAGATATACTAGCATATAGATATGAAGATATAAATGTAAGTTTTAAGCTGAGAATATAGTTATGAATGTATAATTTTGTGCGTTAAAATGTGAATTTATTATATTAAGTTGTGAATTTTTTGTAATTAACTAAGAATTAACTGTAATAAGATGTGAATTTTTAATGAATTTTGTGTTAAAATATGAATGATTTATGTATGAACTTTTTTATTAATTTCCTTTGAATATATGTATTTTTTTTTATAAATATGTAAGAATGTATTAGTTTTTATAACTATTTTGCATTAAACTGTGAATAAATGAATTAATTAGTTTATTAAGTTGCGAATATAATATTTAAGTTGTTAATCAGTGATTATATATATATATATATATATATATATATATATATATATATAGAGAGAGAGAGAGAGAGAGAGAGAGATATCTTATTTGGAATGAATGATGGTTGCGATGGTGACACAGGTGGTTGGTGGTAGCGTATAGTAGTAGGTGGTGGTAGAGTTTGGATTTGACATATTTGAATATTTGAATTAGTGTATAGTGAATTGTATTATGTTACGTTGTGAATTTTTATGTAATAAACTAAAAATGGATTGTATTAAGTTGTATATGTTATATAAATTTTGTGTTAAAATCTGAATGAATGTGTGCATGAAAACATTAAGCTATATATTAGTGAATTAATATGTTTATTAAACTGTGAATATGATATTTTCTATTAAGCGAATTAAAATGTATTACCAAATAAATAAGAACTACAATGTTTTCTATTAAGTTGTGAATACAAATAGAAAATGCCATTGAATTTGGTGTTAGTCTAATGGTGGTCCGATGGTAGTCTGGCGGTGTTCGTATGACTGTCCAACACCAAGTATCAACTAGTCGTATACTAGAAAATGGAAAAGTTTGATGAATATAATATTAATGTTTGATTTATCTAAAATGCCCTTAATGAAAACATTTGAAAAAATAGTTCTTACGGTTCTTAACCTTCTTGAAAGGGTAATGAATTTTCAAGTTTGGTCACATTTACTCACTGAATTTTTTTTTCGTGATTGATTTACCCCAGAATTATTTGAATTTGTTCACATTTTACTTTTATGACCAGTTATACTAAATTTTTTCCGTGCTTGATTTACCTCGGAATTATTTGAATTTATTCACATTTTACCCTTATGACCGGTTATATGTCTGATGACTAAGGGTGAAAAAAAAATTGGAAGTTTTTTACCCTTTCAAGCTATTATCATATAAATGGTTCTAAACGTTATTAAGAATTAGCACAAGCTAAATATTGAAGGTCACAAAAGTGAGGATGTTGTAGTAATCGTGTGATATACCTTTATTGTGTAAGGTACTAGAAACAACATTTAGAAATACAATAGAAGCGAATTTAATCACATAGAAATTGAAGAAACAAAGATTGATATGGTTTTAGAAATATACTTAAGACATAGGCAACAGTTTTCACTTCAAATGGTGGAGGCGGTCGTTGTAGATCGTGCGAGGACAAGATAACATATGATAAATAAGCATAAAGATAATGCAATGTTAAAATTGACTGAGGTTTTTCTCTTTACAAAGACACGAGCTTTGATTAGAAAGTGTGGATGCATAAGACCAACGTTGTGGAGTAGTACATGAGTAGTCTAGGTGCTAGTTGCCTTTACATTGTTTGTGCATTTTGCCTAGTTTTCACTGTTTTTACTTTCAACTTGTTTTGTCGATATTTTTCTTCCTAGTTATTACTTGTATCTACCTTTTCTATTTGTATGTTGGTTCTATATGTACCTTCTCACCATGCTCCGTTTGAATTTCAATCTATTTTTCGTTTTATTGCTCGTATATGTGTCTTTTTGCCTTTGTGAAACTTTACTAATTATTACTTTTTTTTTGGGTGACATTTTAATTATACGTGAATAAAGAAACTCTAGTTAAAAGTTTATCTCATTGACTAGGATTAAAGCAATGAACTACTACATGGTTATGTGATATGCATTCTATTTTGTAAGACTCCTTACAAACACAACACAAAACAAATTGTAGTGATTGAAATCAAAATTATTAATCTAAGTAATTGCTAGTAATAAGTAAAATAAACTAAGGGATTATTACAAAATTGGATAATGACGTGAAAGGGTAACAAACTTTCAACCAGTTCATATTCATATTCAGTCACTGAACTTTTTTTCGTGCTTGATTTACCCATGAATTATTTGAAATATTCACATTTTACTCTGCTGACCGGTTGTAACCGATCATAAGGGTGAAATGTGAACAATTTCAAATAATTTAAGGGTAAATCAAGCACAAAAAAAATTAGTGACTAAATATGAACATAATTAAAAATATGTTACCCTGTCAAATCATTATCTGTATATATAAATATAAGTTGGATCGAGTGAGTACTCAAAAGTAAGTGAGGACTACGGCGACAAATCTTTGTCGCAAGATTGAAAAAGTAAAAGGTGAAGATTTGATTTTATTTATCGTCAATATCTCGCGAGATGATATGAGGTTTTTGTAATTATGTGTGAGATTTTAACAATTTATAGCAAAAGTTAATTGTTTGGAGGTTAAATGGGTAAAAGCGAAGAAGGAAATTAAAAAAAGAATAAAAACCCCTCCAACGTGTGAATCCCCCCCCCCCCCTCCTATTTTTTTTCCTCTTTGCCACATATCAAGCCGTCATTTGGTGGGGGTTTTTTTCCACCCACTTCGTTTTTTGGCCATAACTTTTTTTTTCTTTGAAAAAAGAAATTTGAAAAAACCAAAGTTCTTAAAATTTAATTCTCTATAAACTGAGCACAACATGAACTCTTTAAAAAAAGAAAAATATTAAAGTATGTAGTAAATATATTTAAAAATCCATGAACTCTTTCTTGCTTCCACGACCAACTCACTTCTTTATTTTTGTTTTTATTTCTTGCTTCCATGACCAACTCACTTCTTCCAAAATATTAAAGTATGTAGTAAAGATATTTAAAAAAAGTTATTCCTACTCGGATTGATTTAATGGCCCGAGCTGAAATCCATGAACTTTTTCTTGCTTCCATGACCAACTCATCACCATCTGCTGCCTTTACTGCACAAACTCGTTAGAATAGCCAACCATCCACTCGTGGTTGGTGTAGAAACTCGAAGGGTGCTTACTCTGGTGGTTTTGGTTATGGGAGACACCCACCACATTGCCAGCTTTGCCAAAAACATGGTCACTATGCAAACATGTGTCATGATCTTGCTACATATGCCACCAAAGGTTCCTCTATTGATGCCAATATTGCTTAAGCTTTTTAGTCTCAATGTAATGTTAACAATCCAAACTGGTTTGCTAATTCTGGAACCTCTTCACATATGACGAACTCAATTGCTCATTTGGATTCGTCTTGTTCTTATTCAGTAAAACATCAAGTTGTTTTTGGTAATGGTAATTCCTCTTGTATTTCTCATATCGGTACTTCTTCAATCAATAACAATGTACAACTTTTAGATGTTCTTGTTGTGCCTCATCTTACCAAAAATTTGCTATTTATTAGAAAATGAACTAATGATTCACTATTTAATGTTCTCTTTTCTAACAAGTTCTTTAACATTTAGAATCGAGAAACAAAATGGATTCTAACAAAGGGCAACATTGATCAAGGTTTATATGTGCTTGAGCGGGAACCGAAGGCTTTTTTTTTTTTATCTATTTTATGAAATAAATGCCCTAAATCTTCTTGTGAACTTTGGCATACCAGATTAGGACATGCAACTTTTGATAATATTTCTTTGTTGAAAACACGTGGATGTTTGTCTTTTACTTCTATTTTACTAAAACCGGTTGTTTGTTCTGATGGGATTTAGGTAAACAAACAAAAATAAAACCATTTAGTTTTTATGCAACCTAAATAGGATCTATGTTTTCTCTATTGAACCTATAACTAAGAACATCAAAAAGAACCCTACAAACCCTAGGATATTTTCGAAAAAAGATGAGAGGGTTTTAGGATTACATACCTTTTAGTTGTTATAGAAAACAACTAGAAATTCCATTTGAAAATCTATTGGAAGCTAGCACCACAAATGTCGTGCCTCTAATGGAATCACACCCAAGCTAGAAAGAGGATAAATTAAGAGAAAGGAGAGGGGAGAAACAAATTTTGTCCAAGGCTTGTAAAGGGAAGGAGTGGACGAAATCAAAGGTCTAGGGGTTCCTTATATAGTTGAAGATACTTGGGGCCAAAGCTAGGGTTTACGGGATAAGCCCTAGATTCCCTTGCTTGGTGACCAAGCAGCCACATTCCCTTATCCAAAGGGCCTTGGACGAAATCATTTAGGCCTTACCCTAGATTATTTTCATCCACCTCATTCCATGAGGTTCTAGAGCCTTCCTTCCTCAACTATCAATAAATAACCAAACAATCTCTGTACTTTTAGTTAACCCAATTAATCCTAAAATTAATTTCAACTAATTTTTGATTAATTATTAATTAAATAGTATGATTTCTAATTAATATATTATTATCATAACAGATTAATAAACCATTTATTTAATTTATTATTCACATAATACATTAATATCTCTCTCTTTAAAAGTCATCATGTCCAGTTTCTAGGTTTGAGGGCAACTTAAAAGAATTGTGCTACTATCAATTCAAGTATATGCCAATTTTAGTTATGGGCTTAGACACCTAGTCCAACAGTCCACCACTTTGATAAGTCTATAACTATAATTGTCATTATAACTTCTGAATCGATCAGCAAATTGTAGCTTCCAAAAGCCGATGTCGAAATCTAACCCAGTTAGTTACGTGTCTTAAGATAAGTGGTCATATAATCCTCCGTTCTGCAAGATATCATTCAAACATGAGACATGGAATAAAACCAATCTCATTGTCCAAGACTTTGCTTCCCGGTTTCTGATTTGTAAAGACATAGAACTTCTAATTGAACACAACAATTTAGTCCTCGCCGATCTCGACACTATAAGTCAACACCAAATCACCGAGGGGCCCAAAGATATCGCTTTTCCCATTAGGGAAAAAGGAACGAATAAACTTCGACTTATATGCTTGCACCATTTACTCATCAAATCATGCATGACAATACGTTTTATAACATCGAGTAACTGATGCATTCATTTATTATCAATACACAACCAACTGGTAAACTACAACTCATATATCTTTGTTTTAAGATTATAATATATTATCGTCTCAGAATTAATCGTGATAAATTCCTTGAAGTAATTCTCTGAGCGTGGGTTTATCCAATACTTAAAGTACTCATGAACATTGTAGCAATACCTATGTCAAAAACTCTTTAGACAATCTACAATTCAATTCATGACAGTCTTAATTTATTACTTACTTCCAAAACAATGAACGATTGTGGAGTTTGAATAATCAAATTATTTGGGAAGTAAAACATGCAAAATTGAAACACATAAATAAATAATTGACAAAGCAGTAAACAAACTCATAAATAATTTAATCACCAAAATCAATTACATTTAATATGTTTCAAGTTTCAAACAAAATTTAACTAACTACTAAAACTATTATAATCTCTCATAGGTAGAGATATGCTCATGGCATGTTGAATGTGTTTAGCCCTACTCGGACCCTTTATGAGTGGATCTGTAGGATTCTCTTCAGATGGTATTCTCTTCACAATGAGGTGAACTTCTTCTACTCCATGTCTGATGAAATGGTACTTTCTATCGATATGTCTTGATATTTCATGATCTCTTGGTTCCTTTGTCAAGGCAATCGCTCCTTCATTTTCACAGAAAAGTTCAATCGACTCCTTAATGGTTGGAACAACTCCAAGGTCTTCGATGAAGTTCTTTAACCAAATTGCTTCCTTCGATGCTTCACTTTCCGCTATGTATTTTGATTCACATATAGAATTAACCACTGTCTCTTGCTTGGAATGTTTCCAAGTAACTGATCCTCCATTAAAAGTAAACACCCTGCCAGATTGAAAATGGAAGTTTTCATTATCAGTTTGAAAGTTGGCGTCACTATACCAAGTTGATCTCAATGTATTACTACCACCAAGTACTAGGATCTAGTCGTTAGTCCATCACAAATACTTGAGAATGTTCTTAACTACTATCCACTGAGCTTTACATGGATTTCCCTGATAACGACTGACCATGCTTAGAGCAATGGACACATTGGGGCGAGTACATGTCATAGCATATATGATTGATCCAATGGCAGAATCGTATGGAATCCAGCTCATTTATGCTATCTCTGTATCGGTACTCAAACTCTAAGTCTTACTCAGTTTGGAATTACGTTTGATGGTCAGTTTTCCTTTCTTGGAAATTTCCATACTAAAATGTTTTAGCACCTTTTCCATGTATTTACTTTGAGTAAGTCCAATTAGTCTTTTACTCCTATCCCTTAGAATTCTTATCCCTATAATATAGGCAGCCTCACCTAGGTCCTTCATAACGAAACACTTTCCAAGCCAAGACTTAACCTCTTGCAAAGTTGGAATGTCATTCCCTATAAGAAGTATGTAATCAACATACAATATATACCAGGAAGGTTACTATAATCCCACTAGATTTGACATATACACAGGACTCATCTTCACTTCTAAATAAGCCAAACTCATTGACTTTCTCGTCGAAGCAAAAATTTCATCTGCAAGATGCTTGTTTCAATCCATAGATTCATTTCTCAAGATTACACACTCTATTAGGAAACTTTGCATCAACAAAACCCTATAGCTGAATCATGTAAACATCATCAACCAACTTCCGACTAAGGAAAGCAGTTTTAACAACCGTCTGCCAATTTTCATAGTCATGAAAGGCAATTATGGCTAGCATTATCCTAATAGATTTTATCTTAGCCACTAGTGAGAAGGTCTAATCATAGTCGACCCCTAGGGTTCGAGTAAAGCCATTTGCAACCAGTGATGCTTTGAATGTGTGCACATTACCATCCATGTCGGTCATCTTCTTGAAGATCCATTTGCAACCAACTGTCTTCCGACCAGGTTGTTGATCAACCAAATTCCAAACCTGGTTGTCATACATGTACTTGTTCTCGCTGTCCATTGCCTCTTTCCATTTGGTTGCCTTAGGGTATGCCATTTGTTCCTTATAGTTAGCTGGTTCATCCAAAATTACCAGTGTATTATCACTAATAAACGTATCACCGTCTGTAGTTATATGGAAACTGTAGAACTCAAGTGGCATGCTAACTCTACTATAGCAACGTAGAGGTAATGAATTTTCAACTAGTTCAACTGGAATCTCTTCCTCTGGTTGAACCCTAGCATCTTTAGAGGTTCATTCATCGGTTGAATCTTGAATCTCTTCAAGGTCAATGGTGCTCCCACTGTCCTCTTTGCATATGATCTCTCTCTCGCGAAAGACTCATATTCGTGCTAAAAAGACCACATTCTCACTAGTTTTGTAGAACAAATATCCAATGGACTTATATGGGTAGCCGATGAAAATATATCTCTCACTTCGAGGTTTAATCTTGTCGTGAGTCTCTCGTCTAACAAAAGCTTCACAACCCTAAACCTTGATATGTGCTAACAATAGAACTTTCCTTTTCCACATCTCGTGAGGTGTTTTGGAAATCTTCTTAGTTGGGACAAGATTAAGAATATAGGCGGCAGTCTCTAAGGCATACCCCAAAATAAAATTGGAAGAGAAGCTCGACTCATCATGAAACAAACCATGTCCAACAAGGTTCGATTTCACCTCTAAGACACACCATTAAGTTGTGGTGTCTTATGAGGGGTCAATTGTGAAACTATTCCACATCCTTTAGGTGGTCGTGTGTGACATCCCCATTTTCTCGGCCAAAAAAGACCGATTTTGTTTATGCTTTATAAAAATCAGAGTACCTCTTGTAATAAAAATGTTTGCGGAATTTGTTCCTAGTAAAACATGATAAATACGTTATCAAAGCATTTCCGAATAAAAGTATTTTTATTCATTTTAAAACATTTGGGATGTCATCGTCAATACAGAAACATAAGCATAAATAGAACTTACATTCATTATCACTAGTGATTTATATCTCCTTAACCTCTCAGTGTAATGTGACTTCATATCAACACCTGTGATATAAATAAACTGAGTGGGTCAGGTTGGGAAACCTGGTGAGTACATAGGGATTTCAATCCCACAATGTTATATCATATATATAATTTAGAACTCACAAAATATACAATTTCACCATATATGTATAAGTAACTCTTATCCCACCCCGTCGATCCTCACAATGAGACTATCCATACTCTCAAACCCAAGATTAACTGTTTTACCTGATCCATACTCCCGGATCATAAATGAACGGCTTTACCTAATCCATACTCTCAGATTAATGACGAATGGTTATGCCTAATCCATACTCTCGGACTAGGGATGAATGACTAATCCATACTCTCGGATTAATGACGAATGATTATGCCTAATCCATACTCTCGGACTAGGGACGAATGACTATGTCTTAATCCATACTCCCGGACTAAGGACAACTGGCTATGTCTTAATCCATACCCTTGAATTATTGACAATTGACTATATCCAATCCATACTCTCGGACTAGGGGCAATGACTGTGTCTAATCCATGCTCCTGGATAAATGACATATACTAAAGTTCTATTCTCTGAGTATAACTCACTTGTACTCGTAAGAAAATACTACCCAATATTCCTCATAATTAATTTAGGTCTGCTCTTTATCCTAAATCATCATATATAATCAGGTATGTTCTTTAACATGTATTTCAGGCAACATCAATTAACTCGCACATAAACATATAATTAATACTTCAATCAATACTTGTATTAAAATCATGTTCATGAAAGGGACTATGCACTCACCTGATACGGTGGTGATTCCGAACTCAGACAGCGCTTCGCTTCTTAAAAAAATAATTTCCTTCGATGAAACCTAGTATTATTACCACTAGAGTTTAGTCTATTATTCGCCGAGACTAATTAATAGTCTAGTTATTATTACTATTGTATAAGTGTTAATCAATACTTATATAACCCATAATAATAATAGCCAAAGTACTTATTATAAGTTCCTAATAACGTTACTATAATTAAATGAAAGCTATTTAAAAAATAGCGTAGGCGTAGCTCACTTACAACGGGTTTTATGGAAAACCGGGCTTCGCTGGAGCAGCGTTTCTGAGCCGAAAGCTTTTATTTTCGGAGCCGTCGGGAGCTCCGGGGCTTCCTTCTCGTTCTAGGGAGGTTCCTTAGACTTGGGAGGGGTTTAAGGAGGCTAGAGAGAAGTTAGAGAGAGAAAGAAAGGCTTATGGTGTGAAGAAAATATGAGGAGTTCACCCTTTATTTATAGGAGTTTTATAGTAAAGTAGTCTCTAAGCTTCGTCCGTATATTCCGCGTACGATCTCCGTTTTCTACGTTATTTATATCCACGCGTTGGTATTTACGAGTACTACAACTTTCATTTAGACCCCGTCGGCTAATTCTTATTGTATCTCAGATTTACAAAACTGTATTCGAATTCGCCGCGCTCGAAAAGTAGAGACTAAGCTTCGTCCATATCTTTCGCATACGAGATTCGTTTTCGACGTTATTTATATCCACGTGTTGGTATCTATGAGTACTACGACTTTCATTTAGACACTGTTGGCTAATTCTCATTCTATCTCGAATTTACAAAACTGTATCGAATTCGTTGCGCTCGAAGAGTAGAGACTAAGCTTCGTCCATATCTTTCGCATACGAGCTCCGTTTTTTACTGTATTTTTATCGTTTAACTCCTATTAATGATATCTTCATTTCTATTTTAGATTAGTTTGGCTGAAAATCGACCGATCTAAAATTTGAATTTTCGGGTTATGCACTGTTATGCTAAATGTTAGAAAAATCATAACTTCCTCATATGAAGTCAGATTTGGGCGGATGTTCTCGGTTTAACGTATACTACAACTTTGGTTTAGATCACTAAGGCTAAAAATTCCTCTATCGTCAATTCACTATTTACGTCTCACGGTGCCGTGCCGGTTTTGTCGAAAAACTTCGACGGGCCATAACTTCTTCGTTATAACTTGGATTTCGGCGTTCTTTATATGTATGGAACCCTTGAGATATATTCTACAACTTGGTTAAGATTAATCCTTCTAAATAATATTCCATTAAAAACTCATTTTTGACGCTCATAATTGGCTAGCCCGAATCTGCGGGCATTACATCGTGGGATTCGATATTAAGATACTCTACGTCTGTATCTGATCAGAGCATCTTTATCTTTCTGCCCAACTCATTCTCGACCTCATGTTTAAACTCTTTGAACATTTCAAAGGTTTCTGATTTATGTTTGATTAAGTCAATATAACTATATCTACTATAATCATCTGTAACATCCCAAAAATTTAAACAAATTTAAACCTTTCAAAACAACCCATTTACTAATAAAAGTGTTTACAAAACCATTGTTTCCAAAACATGATTTAAAATCAGAGATTGGAATGCCAATATATACATAACTCGGGTCCAATTATCTATTGGTTCGGAATACTCTCGGTCTGTTGGCTTACGCATAAAGCAGTAAAGCCTCAACCACCAACCAAATATGTGCACATCTAGAGATAAACATATAATCAGTTAGTAGACAATCAGGTAGACCTATAGATCACTAAACATAGTGTAGAGACCCATTTTTGTAACGAACGGTGAGTGCGGAAGTAAGATATCTCGAGATTAATCATGTTTTTGGAAGTATGAACACGAAGAACATATTATGAGTTCATAAAAAGACTAAGAACAAAGAGAGAATAATATTGATATTCTTGAAGAACATGGTGGGAGAGAAACTCTCCTTGGGTGGGAGAACCCACCAACTTTCTCTCTGTAGATTACATTGTGAGAAGTAAAGTGATCTCTAAGAAAAGTAAAGTGAGCTAGCTTAAAAGAATAAATGACCAACTCTCCCTTTATATAGGATGGAGAGATAAATACACCAACAATACAAAGTAAAGGGAAAATACAACCTAACTATCACTCATTATTTGTGGAGCATTTCCATGTACCAACATTCTCTCCCTAAATGCTTACAAATGATGAGAGATCCAATAAGTGATATAAGGCTATAATACAACAATCTGACTAGCATATGTGGTAATAAAATGAAATCAAGTGTTGAAATGTCTCTGAAACTTTGAAGTGTCCGTGAAGTCTGAAACTGGCCATGAATCTCTAACAATGAAGGTCTTCGACTTCAAAGCACAACCAATGAAGCAGAAAAAATAAGATCCAAATCTTCAAACCAGTCATAATCACCCGAAGGAGGTCACCGTGAGCAAGTAGAAGATCCAATAAAAGAAACACTTCGGCTTCAAAAGTCTGAAAAACATCTCGAGTTCTCGAATCATAATACACCGAAATTCTTCAAAGAATAACCTGCTAAAAATGTGAAGCATCCATAAAATGAAATCCGGATAAAAATAATGTGAGTCCAAAACATGGTCCAACAATGCCAAAAATTTGATCCAAGGACCAAAAATAAGTGCCACGTCACATTGCCAAAATAATCTTCGTCTTCAACATATCACAAATCCAAATTCGTGAGACCATAAGATCTGAACCGAATGCGAACACAAAATCATCCTATGGTAGAGTCCGAATAATAAATAATCTGAATCGGAAAACATCGAGTAATGCCAAAAATTTGATCCGTAAAGACCAAAAATAAGTGCCACATCGCATCACTAAATAAATAATCGTCTTCAGAAGTCTTCAAAAATCCAAACTCAAACAGTCATAATAATCAAATCCGGATGATATTCTCTCCCTATTTTTGATAACCAATGAACGGATATCAAAAATCAACAAATCATCAGATGGAGAGTATCGGATACCAAGAGCTAAGAGAAGCTATCCCTAGATGTATGAAGGGTCTCGATAAGAAACGAGAAAGAGTAAAATAAACTCTTGCGGTCATGAGGAGGCGGGTGACATAGTTGCTGAAGCTGTGCTGAGAAAATCATCTGTTGTGCCAAAAATAATATCCAAATATTCAAACCGCGGTGCCAGAACACTTGAAGTGGCTTCAAAGAAAATAAAGTCCACTTGCTTAAAATAAGCAATCAAGTCATAAAAATCTCATAATGTGAAGAATGCGAAACAACTTTGTTGATCAATCGTCGTTGCGGTGCAAGCATCACAAAAAAGATAATATGAAGTCCGACCGCGGTAGGAGTATTCTTCCAAAAATAATAACCGGCATGAAGTAAACCAATGTGACAATCAAAGGTTTGGTTGTGGCAAAAATTGGTGTTAAAAAAATTGGTTATAATAAAAAAAATGGCTAAATAAATAAAAATTGGTGTTAAAAAAAATGGCTAAATAAAAATAATTGGCTGAAAAAAAATATAATGTAAAAAAAACTGAATAATAAAAAAAATAAGGTCTAGAAAAAAAAGGTGTAAAAAAAAGGAAGGGAAAAAGGAGGGGAGGGGAGGAAAAAAGAAGGAAGAAAGGAGGGGGAGGAGGAGGAGGAATGGAGGGCTGAAGGAAGAAGGAGAAGATGGAGGGTGGAGGGGATGGAGATCCGAAGTTGGAGGGTGGATGCGGGTCTAAGATGGATGCGATGGGTGGTCTTGTTGCGGACGAGCAACTGGTTGCGGATGGGGTATAGCTGGCTACGGTAGCTGAGGAGCAACTAGACTGCGGATGCGAGCTGTAGTAGGCGCGAGCAGGCAATGCGATCTAGATGGCTGCGGATGAAGCGAAGGCTATGGCGGTCTGAACCGGAGAAGGAGCACTACGGTGCGAGGACCTTGGTCCGAGGGGAGGCATTCGAAGCTGCGTAGGCTCCATTGCGGGTCAGACGAAT
The DNA here is from genome assembly GCF_051521515.1 of Lactuca serriola. NCBI lineage: Eukaryota > Viridiplantae > Streptophyta > Magnoliopsida > Asterales > Asteraceae > Lactuca > Lactuca serriola. The sequence goes on from NC_136412.1 coordinate 251,815,722, forward strand.
TCGGTCAACAGGCAAAGGGAAGGCTGCAGACCAAGCCTAAGAGGGACTTCGGATCAAGGCTAAGAAGGGGCTGCAGGTAGGCTTCTAAGGGGACTCCGGTAGGCAGTTTTTGGCTGCTGTCCGGGGGCTGAGAAGGGTTGAATAGGTGACGAAAAATGCTATTTTTTCATGAAAAATGGTACCGCAAAGGCAATTTATCCATATTTTAATGGGGGAATCTTTTTATAAAGCATTCTAGGTCAAAAGTGGGTCTAGGGAAGGCAAAAAGAAGAGTGTGCACGGGTTTTTTAGGGACAAAAGGTGATGAGATTGGACAATGTCACATGGTTTTTGTCTTTTTGAGGGAATAAATAGTGGAGTACTCTTTACCAAAAAGAGTAACAAGGACAAGATGCTTTATGCAAACACTTAAACACGTCCATATGCGCTAATTTGAAGATTCACACCAACAAGTAAAAGGTAGAATGTATGAATATCATACCTTTTTGATGATCATAATAAACATGCTGTAGAAAAAAAAATCTTCTAGAAAAAGTGTTTTCCTCCACTATCTTCAAGAATAATAAGCCCATAATTTTTGTGTCTCATTTCAAAGGCATAAATAAAATGCCTGGAGCACATCTTCAACTTTTTGGAGACCACAAAATTAATTTCTTCTCCCATTTATCTTCATTTCTTCGACAACAAAAAATAATAACTTTTAAGAACATCTTTTTTCCAGCAGAAAATAGAACGAGCAGCAACAACAACATTTTATTTTTACTAAGATAGAATCACCCCAGAAAAATAGAGCTAAGAACAAACTTCATAAAAAAAATTCTGGAAAGAAGCCCAAATTTTTTTTCTTGCAGAAACATGGAAAAATCACAAGATAATCACCGAACGGGAGTCGTTCCCTTGAACTAATCGTGAGATCTTCAAGGCACGGCTCTGATACCAATTGTAGAGACCCATTTTGTAACGAACGGTGAGTGTGGAAGTAAGATATCTCGAGATTAATCATGTTTTTGGAAGTATGAACATGAAGAGCATATTATGAGTTCATAAAAAGACTAAGAACAAAGAGAGAATAATATTGATATTCATGAAGAACATGGTGGGAGAACCCACCAACTTTCTCTCTCTAGATTACATTGTGAGAAGTAAAGTAGTCTCTAAGAAAAGTAAAGTGAGCTAGCTTACAAGATTAAATGACCAACTCTCCCTTTATATAGGAGGGAGAGATAAATACACTAACTGTAACACTCCGTTCTTAAAATATCTATTGATGGGTTCCCGAGATCAAGAGTAAGGGCGTTTTGGTCTTTCATGAGCGTTGGGTTATTATTTGGGAAGGTTTCGGATCGGGGTGTGCTACTAGAAGCGAAGATCTTCTCGCCACCTTTCCGTGGATATAAAGTTCATCAGAATTGGGTCTAGAATGAAGGAGTTACGACACTTTAGACCTCATCTTGATGCATGATTCGAGTTGGCTGAGATTAGGTGTCCTTTTAGACCTTAGGAGAGGTCTTGAGTAAGAAAAATGAGGTCCCAAGGGCTTTGGTTGTCTCATATGTGATATAGATAGGTCTCAATGGATTAAGACCTTGGATTAAGAGCTTTTTGGACGTCCCAAGTGATAAAGTTTGAGACTTTATGGATCCTAGGCATGTTTGGTCGATGGATCTGAAGTTTGGACTTAAGAGCTTAAGCCATTATGGACTTATGGGGGACTTTGAGTTCAGCGAGTTTACGCCCCGCGTAAACTGACGTACGCCCCGCGTACTCACCATTCTGCCTGTACGCTTAGCGTACGCCCCGCGTAATCCGTCTATATGGATCATGATTTTTGGGCCTTATTTGATTGGACTGTCTATGGACTAACAAGCTTGGGCCTTGACTGAATAGTATGGATGGAGTATTTTGGGCCCAATAATTATTATGGACCTTGGATCTAGGCCCGTTTGTAGAGGTGGGCCCAATTTAGTAAATTGGGCCAATATTGGGCTTTGTATGAGAATTTGACTTTGGGCCTTGGCCCAATAAGAGGATGATGGACTTGATGAATTGTTGTGGACCTTAGTCATGTTTCAGATTGAGTTAAGGGTAAATTGGTCAATTTACCCTTGGAAGGATATTGTGATTTAACTAATGGTTATTTCTGTTATGTTGGCTAGTTTAGGATTTTCGGTGAGTCGGTGATTCGGGAGTCTGCTTTTCAGTTCAGAGTTTCGGCAGTTGCGAGGTGAGTTATCCTCACTATATTGACAGGGTCTATGGCACCAAGGCCGGCCCTTTATCGGATTGTAATTTGGGTATCATTGTTGTGTTATTGCTTGATATGTTTGCATCCTGGTAGTTAGGATGGTATATGTTAGAGACCTAGTTAAGTTCGGTATCCTGGTATATAGGATGATGATATGTTAGTGACCGGTTAGGTCGGTATCCTGGTTAGGATGATGTTATGATACGTGATCTGCTAGATCGGTTTGATTGGATGTGAATTGTTATATGATTGAATGTTTATGTGCACATGGTTGTTGGACTGGGGTTGGGCTGAGGCGGGTCCTGCTTTGTGCTATAGGCCAACATACCCAGGGCGGACCGGTTATTCCGAAGGCCCAACGAGCGGTCCGGATAGGCTGTAGGCCCCAAGAGGGCGGACCAGACGTGCCGAGGCTCGGAGAGTGGACCAGGACGACTGAAGGCCCGGTGCGGGCGGACTGGTCATACTGTAGACTCAGAGAGTGGACCAGGTGGATTGAAGGCCCGGTGCGGGCGGACCAATCACACTGTAGACTCGATGTATATGGCTAGACTCGGAGGGTGGAACAGGTGGACTGAAGGCGCGGTAGGGCGGACCAGTCACACAGTAGACCCGAAGTGCATGGCTGTTCTATGTTCTGTTATGATATGGCGTGTTATGTGTATGGTGTATGTGGTTGGTATTTTGGGGGTATCTCACTAAGCTTTCGGGTTTACAGTTGTGGTTTAAATGTTTCAGGTATTTCAGGAGACCGTGGCAAGGTAAAGGCGTGATCGTACTGCTCTTCATGATTATGTTTTATGACATGGTTCTGGGAAGACTCTGATAAATAATTGTATTGAATACCTTTTTGTAATAACTTAATGAAACTGGGTTGTTTTTGAAAAGTTTAAATTGGTAGAAATTTTTATGGTCGTTACAAGTTGGTATCAGAGCCTTGGTTTGAGTGAATTGGAGGAACATTTGTGTGAATCCAGTCTCATATCAAGGAGAGTTTTCAAAATGAGAATTTAAAATGGTTTTCAAAATGAGTAAAGGAGGATGCGTAGGTACGATCAGCCAGAGCCAGTAAGTAACCCCAAAATACTATGCAAGTTATTTGTTTATGTGATATGATAGAACATCATGCTAGTACTAGGCTAGGGATCTTCAGGAATTGCATGATAGAGTTTCCTGATTTATGATGCCTGCTTGCCTAGGGTTTCTTTCTATATTAGATTTCCAATGTTCCTTTAGGAGTGAGGGTTGAGTGCTTGTTATGTGTGATCATCACTGGGGTGTTGTGGTGATACTTGGTATAAATATGGGTAGTTGTGGAAGGTAGTACGGGCCCGTACTACTGAAAGCACAGGACCCATACACGTATCAAGGAAGCCACAACCTCTAGGGTGGTGTAGGGAGTTGGTTCCATGGGTTCTGGGAGAGCGTCTGATATTTTGTGATATTTTCAGTATGGTGGTTACGAGGCATGCTGGGAGCGGATCCGGATTGGGATCGGGAGCAGGAGAGGGCGGTCAGGGTGGGTCAGTACCGCTCGAGGTTATTGGTCAAATGACCACGGATGAGTTGGATGCTAGGATTCGTGGGATCGTGCATGATGAGGTTGCTGCGATGTTCCGGGCTGAGTTGCCGGAACTGTTCTGGTCGATCAAGACCGTTATGGTCGAGTATTTTGATGAGCGCTATGCAGCTCTTACAGAGACGGCTGCCGTGGCAGCTACAACGGCTGTAGCAGTGGAAGGGGGAGGAGCCGGTAGAGGTTTTCAGTATCGGGACTTCGATAATACGAAGCCCCTACCTTCGATGGGGTTCATGATCCGATTGTTGCTATGCGATGGTTGTCAGATGTGGAGGGATGTTTCTTCACATGTTCATGCCCTGCTGATCAGAGAGTGAGGTGTGCTCTGAACCTTTTGAGGCTCGGGGAGAAGGATTGGTGGAGGTTGACCACGGGATCGTATTCTGATGCTCAGCGAGCTACGGTTTCTTGGGATCAGTTCAGAGAGATGTTCAATACTCTCTATGTTCCGCGAGTTGAGAGGGAGAGATTAGCTCAGGAGTTCCTGGAGCTGAAGCAGGATTCCGAGTTGGTGACGGAGATCACCAGGATGTTCACAGAGAGGGCGATGTTTTGCCCTGAGTTTTGCTTCTGAGCAGGCTCAGATGTCCTGATATCTGAGTATGCTGAAGAGGGATATCAGGCAGTTTGTGTCTACGCAGAGGTGCGAGACATTGTTGGAGTTGCAGGAAGCCGCTAGGCGGCGGGAGTTGGAGATCGAGTTACAGTTGAGAGAGCAGAGGCAGGCTCCGGTATAGTTGCAACCGGCACCGAAACGGTCCAAGACCGTTGATTTCAGTTTGGGCAGTCAGGGCAGCCGCACTTGTGGGAAGTGCGGGAAGGGTCGCACCGGAGTTTGTAGGTCTGGAGGTGCGTGCCGCAAGTGCGGGAAGGAGGGGCATTATGCGAGGGATTGTCGGCAGACAGCCCCGGTTCAGGACATGAGGATTTGTTATCACTACCATCAGGTTGGACACTTGAGGGTCAACTGTCCACAGCTTGCTGCGGGACCGGTGCAGGCTCCAGCACCGGCCATTTTGAGGATTACGGGTGGAGGTCAGGATGGAGCGGAGCCTCCGAGGGCTCAGGGTCGTGCTTTTCAGCTTACAACAGAGGAGGTTAGGGCAGTGCCAGATGTAGCTGCGGGTATGTTTCCTTCTTGATATTTTGTTATCTTGTGATTATTATGGAGTATTGTATATCTGCTAGTCTCGTTGTGTGATTTTTGGTATTGCATTCGTTTGATTTTTCGGGTTTATGGCATTATTGAGGAATCGATTAGTATCCAAGGGATTGATGGTCATAATTTGGTTGTATGATCTCGTTGTTGAGTTTAGCATTCGCGATGTGAGAAGTGTTCAGCCGGAAGTCGGACTCCTTTGGGATTCGAGATGTCCAAATGTTGGGAGAGTAGTTTTGTGAAGGTTACTCATTCAGAGGAAAGCAGTTTATGGATAAGGAAGGTTTGGGATAGAGACGATTATTCTCTGCCGGATGAGTCACCGGTATTTGGAGGTCAGTGTCCTAAGTGGGGGAGAGTTGGAAAATTCTCAGGAGGATCGACAAGTATTTGAGTTTGATTAACTGTGTGGAAGTCGGCGGTGTTTCAGTCATGCAAGAGTGTGGGCTGGTATGAGTAAGTGACAAACTAGTGGGGGCAGGAAGCAGACCATGGATTCAGGGTAGATAGTTTTTGATGTTAGGCCTGGGTTAAGCCATGGAGAAGATTCCAGGATTTGAATGGAGTTAGAGTTTGGAACCCCTTGAGGGCTAGAACAGTATGTTCGGGAGAGAGTCCCATGAAGGATAGTTCGGGATGAGATACGATAGTCCGAGTGGTCCGGGGAGATTGAAGGCATGTGGGTGTACCAGTCAGGCTGAAGGCTCGGAGAACGGTCCAGACAGGCTGAAGGCCCTGGGAGGGGGCGGTCCAGACATGCTGAAGGTTCTGAGAGTGGTCCAGATTGGCTGAAGGCCTGGTAAGGCAGTCCAGTCATGCTGAAGACTCGGTAGGTGTTGATAAATCTGAATGAATAGATGGATTGAGTATGTTGCGATGCAATGGCAGCCAGTAGGTCTGGCCCCGAGTATTGATCATATTGATGGGAGGCGGTGCAAGGACCCGAGAGTCCTTGCGGGTAGAATCAGAGTAGGGGAAGTTCGAGAGTAGCAATTGCTCTACATGGATGGTGTAGAATGAAGTTTAGCTCAGTAAGACGCGCAGGCGCGCAAGAGTTGTCGGGTGGATTTCCTGCAAAGGAAAAGGTGTGTAGCTCCGGAAGGAGCATGGGTCCTCGTTAGGGGAGGAAGTGGAGTACATGGATGACCGTCGTGCCTCAGTCATTAGTAGGAGGTACTAGAGTGTACCAGATATACGGAAGCACCTGCGGGTTGGCTGCTCGTCGAGGTAGCGGCAATTTTGAGTGATGCTCGGACATATTATCAGTCTCCTTGGAAAAGGAGGAGGTTAGTGGCTCCAGAGTGGAGATTTGGAACTGAGGAAGGTGAGACAGCAGGTTAACAAACTCGGGAGTAGTTTGGACCGATGCTGAAGACGGTATAAAAGATTTCGGTCGGAGGCCAAGAACCTAGAGACCATGATCGAGAAGACGCAGAAGTAAGGTTGCAAGCACCTTAGTTGATGGGTAAAGCGGAATCTGTGGTGCAGGGGTTGTTCTGTTATGTATGTTACAGTGGGCTTCGAGGACGAAGCCTAATTTAAGTGGGGGAGAATTGTAACACCTCGTTCTTAAAATATCTATTGATGGGTTCCCGAGATCAAGAGTAAGGGCGTTTCGGTCTTTCATGAGCGTTGGGTTATTATTCAGGAAGGTTTCGGATCGGGGTGTGCTGCTAGAAGCGAAGATCTTCTCGCCACCTTTTCGTGAATATAAAGTTCATCAGAATCGGGTCTAGAATGAAGGAGTTATGACACTTTGAAGATTTGGCAAGAATGGCCCTTATAGAAACAAATTGCATGAAAGACAATGAAAGCATGCTGGGACACGTGTGGGTACGCCCAGCGTAAGCTAGGTTACACCCAGCGTAATGGGGGAAATTGGACGCGGATGTTCAAGGCATACGCCCAGCGTACGCTCAGAGTCTCAAAACCCTAAATTTAGGGCCATCCACTATATAAGGAACACATTGGTTCTCACCCTAGCCTCCATAAACACTCTCTCCTCCTTAGAAGCCCTAGATAGTCGTTCCACCTCCTTTGTTGGTTGTGTTTGACCTTGGAAAGATTGTTTTGGCAAAGGAGAGCCAAGAAGAAGAAAGAGGAAGTTGTCAAAGAAGGAGTGGGGTTGCTGAAGCTCGTAGATCTAGAAATGGATCATCTTCTAGAGCCCTTTTGAGGTAAAAAGTCTCTAGCTTGACAATCATATTGTGTAGATCTATGTGTTTTGAAGTTTTGACACCATTCTTGTCCCAAAAACCTCATCTTGATGCATGATTCGAGTTGGATGAGATTAGGTGTCCTTTTAGACCTTAGGAGAGGTCTTGAGTAAGAAAAATGAGGTCCCAAGGGATTTGGTTGTCTCATATGTGATATAGATAGGTCTTAATGAATTAAGACCTTGGATTAAGAGCTTTTTGGACGTCCCAAGTGATAAAGTTTGAGACTTTATGGATCCTAGGCATGTTTGGTCGATGGATCTGAAGTTTGGACTTAAGAGCTTAAGCCATTATTGACTTATGGGGGACTTTGAGTTCAGCGAGTTTACGCCCCGCGTAAACTGATGTACGCCCCGCGTACTCACCATTCTGCCTGTACGCTTAGCGTACGCCCCGCGTAATCCGTCTATATGGATCATGATTTTTGGGCCTTATTTGATTGGACTGTCTATGGACTAACAAGCTTGGGCCTTGACTGAATAGTATGGATGGAGTATTTTGGGCCCAATAATTATTATGGACCTTGGATCTAGGCCCGTTTGTAGAGGTGGGCCCAATTTAGTAAATTGGGCCAATATTGGGCTTTCTATGAGAATTTGACTTTGGGCCTTGGCCCAATAAGAGGATGATGGACTTGATGAATTGTTGTGGACCTTAGTCATGTTTCAGATTGAGTTAAGGGTAAATTGGTCAATTTACCCTTGGAAGGATATTGTGATTTAACTAATGGTTATTTCTATTATGTTGGCTAGTTTAGGATTTTCGGTGAGTCGGTGATTCGGGAGTCTGCTTTTCAGTTCAGAGTTTCGGCAGTTGCGAGGTGAGTTATCCTCACTATATCGACAGGGTCTATGGCACCAAGGCCGGCCCTTTATCGGATTGTAATCCGGGTATCATTGTTGTGTTATTGCTTGATATGTTTGCATCCTGGTAGTTAGGATGGTATATGTTAGAGACCTAGTTAAGTTCGGTATCCTGGTATATAGGATGATGATATGTTAGTGACCGGTTAGGTCGGTATCCTGGTTAGGATGATGTTATGATACGTGATCTGCTAGATCGGTTTGATTGGATGTGAATTGTTATATGATTGAATGTTTATGTGCACATGGTTGTTGGACTGGGGTTGGGCTGAGGCGGGTCCTGCTTTGTGCTGTAGGCCAACATACCCAGGGCGGACCGGTTATTCCGAAGGCCCAACGAGCGGTCCGGATAGGCTGTAGGCCCCAAGAGGGCGGACCAGACGTGCCGAGGCTCGGAGAGTGGACCAGGCCGACTGAAGGCCCGGTGCGGGCGGACTGGTCATACTGTAGACTCAGAGAGTGGACCAGGTGGATTGAAGGCCCGGTGCGGGCGGACCAATCACACTGTAGACTCGATGTATATGGCTAGACTCGGAGGGTGGAACAGGTGGACTGAAGGCGCGGTAGGGCGGACCAGTCACACAGTAGACCCGAAGTGCATGGCTGTTCTATGTTCTGTTATGATATGGCGTGTTATGTGTATGGTGTATGTGGTTGGTATTTTGGGGGTATCTCACTAAGCTTTCGGGTTTACAGTTGTGGTTTAAATGTTTCAGGTATTTCAGGAGACCGTGGCAAGGCAAATGCGTGATCATACCGCTCCTCATGATTATGTTTTATGACATGGTTCTGGGAAGACTCTGATAAATAATTGTATTGAATACCTTTTTGTAATAACTTAATGAAACTGGGTTGTTTTTGAAAATTTTAAATTGGTTGAAATTTTTATGGTCGTTACACCAATAATACAAAATAAAGGGAAAATACAAGCTAACTATCACTCATTATTTGTGGAGCATTTCCATGCACCAACACATAGCATCATACTATCACATATCAAGAAATCTAATCCAATGGGTCTACATTGGTGCCTTCGACCCGTAAGTAAAGTGAGGAAGACTCACCTCAATCCACTGATAATCAAATAACTGCTCGGACCGCCGAATAGGATAACCTCGCACTAGCTAACAATAAATACAATCTTAATCAATAATTAACCCAATAACCCAAAATACCATTAGGTCAAACTTGGTCAGCCCTAGTCAAAGTCAAAGTCAACGGTCAATGTCCAAAAGTCAATATGTCTTCCCAACAGAGTACGCCCTGCGTACCAAGAGAGTACACCCAACGTACTCTGATGTTGACCAATAGCGGGGCGCTGACCGCGTACGCACAACGTACCACCAGGTATACCCAATGTACTCAGCCCAGTCCCAAAACTCCATTAAGAACTTATTCCAACAAGTTCTTACATCCAAAACTCATATCCACGCCCAAAATGGTGTCCTAAGTCATAAAATTTCCAACTTTATGACTTTGCATGACTATAAAGTGCTTAATGTCCAAAACCCTATGTTCTTAACCTAATAAGACATCACAACTCTTGCATGGAAGGGATAGAATGGCCAAGATCACATTTTTATAGTTCATAATAGCTTTATAATGGATAAAGTTTCCAAATTTATCCATTATAATGGTCCCAACAAACAAGATATAGTCTTTAAGCCTCAAAGGGACCCAAAAGTTCATACTTTTCAACATAATCCATTAATTACAAGTCTCCAACTATCATATCTAAATCAAAATGATGTTTAGATGGATAAAGTTTCCAAAATTATCCATAACAAGGTCACAAACTTTCAAGATCTAAACTTTATGCACTAAAATGACCAAAAGCTCATAACATCGAAAACTAATTAGATCTAATGAATGCATTATCAAGATTCAAACTTTATATCTATAGAAGATAAATCAAATTGAACAAGTCCAGATCTATAAGCTCCAATGCAACCAACACTTCTCCAAGAAGTTTCTTCTTCTCCAAGGTGCGCCATGCATAATCCAAAGCACTCAAAGACACCTTCTTTTAGCAGACAAGGCTCAACTAGGGTTAGGGTTTCATGGAAGGGGTGTTGGAGGTGTGGAGGTTGAGAATGGAGTGGGTTTGGGGGAGTTAAGGAGCTTAAATAGGGATCAAACCACGAAAATAGGGTTTAGGCGCTGATTGCGCACACCCAACATACTTCTTGTATGCCCAACGTACTTAGGGTGCCTCAGTACACCGAGCGCACTCCCCTCTGTACGCCCAACGTACTCAGCATAAACCAAAACCGATCAAACTTCAAACGAGCATAAATTCTTCGTTCTAACTCTAATTATGACGTTCTTTATATCCACAAAATGGTAATGAGAAGTTATACACTTCTATCAACTCATCCTTTCCTTAAAACTTTCCAAAAAAAAAATCCAAAATTCTTAAAATCTCGAATTGACACTTTACCGAAATACCCATTGGTGCCAAAACACATACCGAACTCCTGGATCATCCAAATTACATCACCCACACCCAAATGGGTCTAAATCTCTTTTTCTCAAAGGCTCTAAGCTTGATGATACTCGGTCTTCGGATCACCACCCCCGCATAGGAAATGATTCGAAAGAGGGTGTTACAACACTCCCCCACTTAAATTAGATTTCGTCCTTAAAATCACTCCTTACCACCCTCCTGAGAACCAATGTTCCGAACAAAACCTTCTAGTGCTGAATAAATCACTGAACCCACAATTTTTGATCCACAATTCTTATTTTATAATTCTGAATCCCCATAATTTGCATGACCTCTGCACAGGTAGAACCATTCCAAAACACAATCACAAGGGTCTCCTCCTACCATTAGAACTGTAACATCCTTTTGACCCTGAACCTTCCAACTGATAAACTGGCATACATATTCCTAAATCCATAACTTGTTGAGATACATATTTTTCACTTATACACTAACAATTCCCGATGCGAATCTCAACCAAGAGCCAACTCGGTACATAATCCATAACCTGAGATCCAAGGATTTACAATTGCGTTTCACCTGAACTCTTCTGATTCACGGTAACCATTCCCTAAACTGGGATATAAAATCCCCAAACCATCGTTGAGACTGCTAGTCTCACACCTGGTCCAGCCACCAGGTTCCTGAGAGTCCAACAGATAAGGTTATTCTAGCCTATGCACCACTCTATGCCACTCCATGGCCACATAATCATCCTACTAAAACCATAATCCAATTCCTTGACCTAGCCGGTCTATACCAGGTCTCACCTGCATTACTATAATCATACGGGCCATGCCTACGGGTCTCACCTAGTGAGAGCTACACAGGCCCAACCCATCTCGGACCCCAATGGTCTTATTCCTATAAGATATGCTTTCTGACACCATTGTCTGCCTTGCCCAAGGCACGAGTTGATCCTACTTTATACCCATGACAACCCTAACGATGGTCTACCTCAATCTGGTGAATGCTACGATCCCAACACAGACTTATAACACTTCCATACTATCTGGCAATCCAGTGAACGCTATGTCCACCGCGCAGTCTTACGACGCTTCTATCTCGCCATGGTCTTACCACACACAATCCCTTTCACAAAACACGCTGCTATCAATGCAAAATACGACAAATCATGGCCGCACACGACCTGATAATAAGATAAACGACCATATTCTTGATCCAATTTAAAGGCCATAACCCAAAAGAACCATGCATATAATTCGAACCAAGTGCTCCAATGCTATCTTGTCCAGTCGCAAACACCCCTCTCGACAATACATATAATGAATTACCCTAATGTACATCCATAGAGAACCCAAAACATCATCCAAAAAGGAGAGAAATACCATAGTTCTATCGAACGACAAATCTTAACCACTAACATAATATATTCCCGTGAATGATCGCAACAAGACCTCATACCTTGGTTGAGACTGAACAGATTCCACCAATACAAAACCAGCTCATGAAAACTTCCAAGGTGACCCTGAATGCTACCAAATCCTGAGTCGGCTATGAACCAAAATTTCACACCATCATCATTGAGGGTAAACATACCCAAAGACCAAAGGAATATAAAACACACACATCCATTGAACTTCAACTGCCACAACTTGAAACTTTCATAGAACCTTCGATGAATGATGAACAATGCGACCAAAAATTGAGTACGCATTGACATTAGATCAAATGATCTAAACCACGCGTGGACCTGATTGCATCCGATTCTGAAACTGATTCCCTGATCAACCTCTGAACAAGCTAAACCATAATTAGAAATCCATGCAACGAGTTGACAAATTCCCTCTGCAACCAATACTAAACCTGAGTGGTCCCAATGACTCCTCATCTATTCTTTGGCACCCCCACAAGAAACCAATAGTTGCAACGAGCTTCTTGACTAACCACTTCCTACTGAGGGACAAGTTATGTGCCTCCTAAACACATACATCTGATCGCCACCTACTATATACCCCTTCCTTCACAAAATCCTGAACCGAGATCCCACATACTTTCACCGCAGATCCCTAGGAACCATTATCTCAATACTACGAACCTGAATAGATCGATGATCCTCCAAGCAGAACAACAAGTTGTCCCCCACTTAAGGTTCGAACTACCACTCACTGGTGTTGAAACCAAACCATAATTCAAATCGGCTTAACCAGGTATAACCATCCCCGGCCTTGGAATGAATAACACACGCAGGATGATCTTCTAGATAAGGATCAAACAAATCCCAAGAGAATTCCTGAATTTCAGCTGCAGATCTCTGAAATTTCCCCAATTATGGCCACTTTAAAATTAAGGATTCCTTGTAAGAGCATAAGCCAACACCAACTTACGATCCAAAATATGCCCTCCTAGCCTGCAATCCCAACCACCAATCTGGTATCAGACCTGCCTATATCCTAAAACATGGACACTTGATCACATCACAAAGCATCCATAACACATCAATCCATCTGTGCACTCCAACACTCACATACTATCGCCAAAAACCGCGACTGATGTGTGTTTAATGTGCTTATATTTTCTCCAAGTTAATTTATAAAAGTTATTCCCTTCACTAGACTATTAAACACACTAGGCAGTGTACCTAATCGTGCAATAGTATAACAATGGTAAGAGTGTCGAACACAAGGAACGGTGTTTAAATTACTTTAATTTACTATTTAAATAACTATTAATCAAATAAGAAAATGTGTATATTTTCCTAGTTTTGCAAGACTAGATACTTAATTACCAACTAACTTAAAATTCTTTTAATTAAACTAACACTAAAACTAAGCAAGTAGACAAGTATGAATGTACCAAGGTGAGAAAGAGACTTTCGTTTAGCTTCGGATTCGTTGTTATTGTAGTTGATTTATGGAAGTGCAATGGACTTAGTTTCTTTAGTTACCGATTCCTAAGATGACCAAGTAGTATTCACTAATTTAATCCTTTAGCAAACTAGCTTATTTATTCGATGACCAGGCGGACAAACTTACCAGCTTACTAGTGTTCAGTTCGAATTGATTAGACTTATAATTAATTGACCAATTTAGTTTGTTGATTCAATTTCATATATGATTTTTCGTCATATATTAGCTCCTATACTCTTTTACCCACTTTTCTACTTAACCCTAGCTTTTATTCAAAACTCTAGTCCTACAATTTTGCAAATCACAAGATCATAAGATTCAAATCTAATTAAGAGAGATAGTCATACTAACTTAATCAAATTCAACAATAAGTAGAGGAAAGCAATTATCAAAAGTACTTGAGGTTATTTAATAAGCTAAATAAATAAATAAGTAAATCACTAAATCCAAACCAATAAATCAACTAACAATATTCAACTCATCCTAAGCTAAACAAAAGTCATGAGTGTTTAGCTCATGATTTCAGCAAACAAAGTCACAAAAACGAAATTCATAGTAAAAGACATAGCTAAACCTAATGAAAAATCGAAGTGTAAGTTCAATATGCCTTAATGCTCCTTCTTCCAAGGCTGTGAATGAAATCCTTGCTTCCTAAGCCTTAATTCCAATGTTTTGCCTTCAAAAGTATCGAATTCTCCATAGCCAAAAGTCCCCATTCAGATGTTTATGTGTTCTATTTATACTTTCCTGAAATCTGGGCACCATGTCGTGGTCATCATGCTTATCCCGTGATCTCCAAGTCTTCGAAGCTGATCGGGATTCTTCAAGTCACCACGTCGTGGTGAGATTACAACGACGTGGTAGGTATATTTTTGTTCATTTTTTAGCTTTGGTTCAAACTTCCATCTTCCAACTTCTTTAATCCAACTTCCAGCTTCCTTTTTGCTCCAAACATGTCTTTTAGTCCCTATAACATAATTCATAGCAAATTAAGTATCTTTTGTTCATATAAGGGCATAAAAGTAATAAAAATAATAATGAATGTTGTATAAATATGTATATAAATATGCACATATCAAAATACCCCACACAAGACTTTTGCTTGACCCCAAGCAAAACTGAATCTTAGCACCAATATTATATAAGAAAATCCTAATCAAACCCAACCATTATGCCAAGACCGCAACGCATGCATTTGTGTCTAAATTTTTTCCTATGGACCTCCCTAATCCTAAATACTCACAATCCTCATAAACACTTGCCCACTTCTTTTGAACAATGCTCATTTTATGCATCCCTCCGAATCTATCCGTAGAAAGCTTCCTAACCTCAAGGTATTTTTTGTTGAGCAACCCAAGCATACATAAACTAGACAATTACAACTTTTTGATACCACTATAGAGCTTATTTGAATTCTTCACTTCTTTGATAATTGATCTTTGATTTATTTGAATTCACCACCTTCGTTGTTTATTTTTGGGTATCTTCAACTTTTGGAATTTCTTCAGAATTTTGATCTTTGAATCTTCAAACTTTTACTTTATTAGCTCCAAAATTCTTACAACTTTTTCTTGTAATTCTCTCTTTTTTTACATGTATCTCACCCTTTTTTCACTCATATCCTACATGCTTAAGCAGGGGCGCTCAACTTCAACCTTTATTTGTTAAAGTTATTAGTCTAATGTGCAATGACTACTTAAGCTTTCCTGGATACATTTCAGGTTGAGGCTGCTAAACATATTGCATCCCTCAATCTAAGCGAGGTTGTGTTTTTGTCCCATGATTTCACTAGAATAAAGGGGGCCACAAATGCACTAGAACGTATATAGGCTCAACTAAACATTTGGTTCCTCATAAAATCATCAAATATAATACTAGCATGGATCCTAATTACTTTACCCAAATTTTCTAAATTAAATCCTAGCAAAAAATTTTAAAATTATGCCTGAGATTAAGATACTAATTCAACTAATATAATCAACCCCCTACCCCACACTTATTTCATGCAATGCCCACATTGCATGGTATGCAAAACATAAAATTAAAAAGAGGGAGAAAAAGGAACAAACTCCCCTAGGATAGAAGATCAAACTCGACTAATGGAAAGGACTTGTAGCTTGCTCAAATGTGTGGACACGAAAGTGGAAAAAAACATGGCACCCTCCTTATGCTTTGAAAAACTCCCCCACGTCAAGGGAAAGTGTGAACCATGTCGTGGCAGCCGGGATAGTTCTTCATTAATGCATGAAAATAAATTTCTATGGCATGGGAACAGCTCATCCATACCATGAGAATGAATATAATGCTACTCGTAACATGGAGACTATTGGAAGTATGAGATCGGGCTCGAAAACTGACTCAAAAGTCACCACGTTGCGGTAGATATCACCACGACGTGGTAAAGGTAACAGAACACTTTTTTTTGGATTTAATATTGCGACAACACGACATGGTGGAGATTACCATGTCGTGGTGGTGCCAAAAACTGATATTTTGTTGTCGATTTGGACTGATACACGAACTAAATGCGACACCAAATCATGCATAAAGCTATAGGACATGACCCTTCACTCTATGAATCAATTAAACACCCGCAAAAACGTTCTCTAATCGTGCTTCTCTCGATGTACTCTAAGCCTTCACTACAACGAACACTCTTTTGCCAAATCTACCCTTACTCAAACTCAATAATATAACCTGGAACTAAGACAAAGAAAAAGGTAATAAAAGTAGGAAACACATTTCAAGCAAGGGTGTTCTTCGTGGAGATGGAACACGGCGAGAGAGAGGCTGAGTGGTGAAAAGTAAGAATTGTTTTGACTGGGGTTTAAAAACCCTATTTTAACTACAGTTACTCCGACACCACGACGTGGGTATTTCACTACGTCGTGGTGACACCTTGATAAGTTTTTTACGGGTTCTGTAAAATTACCACCTTGTGGTGGCTTTCACCACGTCGTGGTGATTAATTTTTATTAAAATGTCCAATTTAGTCAAAATTTTATATAACAACTCCACCTCACACTTGTTTTATTCCATTCCCACATTGAATTCATGGATAAATCAGAGAAATGAGAGAATAAAAACCTAAATAAAGCTAAAATAAATAAAATAAAATAAAATAAAATAAAAGAAAAAAGAAAAGCAAACTCGGATGATGGGTTGCCTCCCACAATCGCTTCTATTTGTGCGAGTCTTTGAGCTGGACTCCCAACTTAATAAACTTCCAATAAACTCAATGTCAATCCATCCATTGCATTGAATATTTTCCTTGGACAAATTTGTAAAATTTGGCTCTTTGCTTCAAAAATTGGCCAAATGAACTTGAATTCATGTAACCCAAGAATCTTGACAAGGGTTGGAACCGGTTGGATACTAATCAGAAATGGATCGTGCTTTAGAACTTTCTCCAAAGTTGGAATCGTCACCCCATGCTTCGAAACACAAACTGGAAATATAGGAAGCCATGTCGTGGTAACGGTCAAACCATAGGTTGGTTCCTGCACTTCAGGTTGTTCTTGTTCTTCATCTGACCTCTCTTCTAGCAACCTTTCCAGCTCCTCCAAATCTCTTTCTGGATTAAATTCTTCATCTTTTAACTCTAACTCTTGTAACTCAGATTGCTCTTGTTTATTAGGTAAGATGTTATCTAACCATCTTCCAAATTTCTTCAAATCATCATCTGAGTCATACTCCTCATATTCTTGCTCAATTTCCTACTTCCTCAAGAAAAGAATCAAGAGCATCGAGATTTGGAAAATACATAATAAATAAAATTAAAAAAATGAAAATTAAAGTTCTACTGTTACGACGCCACGACGTGGTACAAATTACCACGACGTGGTGAGTCAAAAAGAGGAAAAAAAATCTAAATTCAATTAAAACAAATTAAGAGCAAATAATCCTAAAATAGCAGATAAAAGTAACTAAAACGGAACCGTTCCCCGGCAACGGCGCCAAAAACTTGATGTATATTTAATGTCCTTATATTTTCTCCAAGTTAATTTATAAAAGTTAATCCCTTCACTATACTATTAAACACAGTAGGCAGTGTACCTAATCGTGCAATAGTATAACAATGGTAAGAACAAGTGTCAAACACAAGGAACGGTGTTTAAATTACTTTAATTTACTATTTAACTAACTATTAATCAAATAAGAAAAGGTATATATTTTCCTAGTTTTGCAAGACTAGATACTTAATTACCAACTAACTCAAAATTCACTTAATTAAACTAACACTAAAACTAAGCAAGTAGACAAGTATGAATGTACCAAGGTGAGAAAGAGACTTTCATTTAGCTTCGGATTCGCTGTTATTGTAGTTGATTTATGGAAGTGCAATGGACTTAGTTTCTTTAGTTACCGATTCCTAAGATGACCAAGTAGTATTCACTAATTTAATCCTTTAGCAAACTAGCTTATTTATTCGATGACCAGGCGGACAAACTTACCAGCTTACTAGTGTTCAGTTCGAATTGATTAGACTTATAATTAATTGACCAATTTAGTTTGTTGATTCAATTTCATATATGATTTTTCGTCATATATTAGCTCCTATACTCTTTTACCCACTTTTCTACTTAACCCTAGCTTTTATTCAAAACTCTAGTCCTACAATTTTGCAAATCACAAGATCATAAGATTCAAATCTAATTAAGAGAGATAGTCATACTAACTTAATCAAATTCAACAATAAGTAGAGGAAAGCAATTATCAAAAGTACTTGAGGTTATTTAATAAGCTAAATAAATAAATAAGTAAATCACTAAATCCAAACCAATAAATCAACTAACAATATTCAACTCATCCTAAGCTAAACAAAAGTCATGAGTGTTTAGCTCATGATTTCAGCAAACAAAGTCACAAAAACGAAATTCATAGTAAAAGACATAGCTAAACCTAATGAAAAATCGAAGTGTAAGTTCAATATGCCTTAATGCTCCTTCTTCCAAGGCTGTGAATGAAATCCTTGCTTCCTAAGCCTTAATTCCAATGTTTTTCCTTCAAAAGTATCGAATTCTATAGAGCCAAAAGTCCCCATTCGGAGGTTTGTGTGTTCTATTTATACTTTTCCTGAAATCAGGGCACCACGTCGTGTTCATCATGCTTATCCCGTGATCTCCAAGTCTTTGAAGCTGATCGGGATTCTTCAAGTCACCACATCGTGGTGAGATTACAACGACGTGGTAGGTATATTTTTGTTCATTTTTTAGCTTTGGTTCAAACTTCTATCTTCCAACTTCTTTAATCCAACTTCCAGCTTCCTTTTTGCTCCAAACATGTCTTTTAGTCCCTACAACATAATTCATAGCAAATTAAGTATCTTTTGTTCATATAAGGGCATAAAAGTAATAAAAATATTAATGAATGTTGTATAAATATGTATATAAATATGCACATATCAGCGAGCAACAGACCCCATGTTGGGTTTACATACTAACTCTAAAAGTCGCAAGCCTGCTCATTCCTTCTCTGAACTCGGAGAACTGAAAGGGCATCACCCCTTCCACAGATGGCGGCATTACAAACCATCAATCAAACACCCACTTCCAGCTGCAGTCCTCTAGCCGGTCATAACAACCATTTCCTTCTTGAGACTCACGACTTGAATGCACGCGTCGAGCAACCCTACCACAAGATCGATAGATATAGAACTACTTCCATGAATCATGGTATCAAACCATGCTATCTTTCCCGACCAGCCCTTAGAATACCTGCAACTCTCATCGATTCGAGTATGGATCATGTGCTTCCAGTAGTACGGGCTCAATACTACCTTCCACACATATCCATACTTTCCTTAAGAATCATATCAGGTCCTCTAAGACCTACTAAAAAAATCCTCCCGATACTTGCTCAACAGCAAAACAACTGCACTAAAATACTTCCTAGGTTTTCCTAGGATTTCCCCACCTCCCTTGTCATCAGTTGCTGAAGGACTCCAATCAATGTCATCCAACCACTCCATGAATACAATTACATGCAACAAAACTTAAATAATCATTCGACTAAAGGACCCAACTCTACAATGGTTAGACTCAAACGAGAGTTGCACTATAGGGACAAATCCTTCACTCTAATATTACTTAACCTCCATTGCATGTAACTTAATGTATTCATTTGATAATTGGCTCACATCAACGTGAGCCTCACAAAGCACAAAGCAAGCAACATTTAAGCAGCTGAGACGACTGGCACTAATATACTATAAAATCAGGCAGATCCTTATAATAAATTCTCGATCGCTATCTCCTAGCATGTCGGATGCACCTTCGTCTTGCCCTCTCTCTCTCTCTCTCTCTCAAGAGTGGCTAATCATTCTACGCGCTATCCGACCATGAACTGCACCCACTCATGAAGCTTCCACCAACCCTGCAACACTCGTGTATGCTAATCATACATAATATTGGATCCTATAGATAGTTGAATACTTGATTCTACCCTAATCCCATCATTAAACAAGAACAAGAATTAAGGCCAAACCAAACATTCTCAGGCTATAGAATCTTAGTTATATACAATTATGATGCATACACCAAGCAACTTGAGTAATTATGTCAATTTCATATAATAAATAAACCTAGGATAACATGCATCATATAATTAGACAATTCTATCATGCAATTCCTGAAGATACTTATCCTATCACTAGCAAGTTGTTCTAACAATCACAATATCAAATAACAGTGTGGTCATTTGGGGTCTACTTACTGACTCCGGCTGATGATACACATCACATCTTTTCTTGATTATTTTGAAAACAATTTTAAAAATCATTTTTAAAACCTTTTTATTTCTTTAGTTTGAGACTGGATTCTCACGAGTGTTCCTCCAATTCACTCAAACCAAGGCTCTGATACCAACTTGTAGCATCCCGGAAATTTCAACTAATTTAAAACTTTCAAAACAACCCATTTACTAATAAAAGTGTTTACAAAAACATTGTTTCCAAAACATGATTTAAAATCAGAGTCTCCCAAGATCCAATCAATTGTAAAACCAAGGATGTGTAAGGTCATGCCTTCACCTTGCCACAACCATCTAAAGCACCTGAAACAATAAACTGAAATTGTAAGCACAAAACTAAGTGAGTTCCCCTAAAGTAGCACCACATACACATAACGAACAAATCACATGCACAAATACTCATGCCTGGCCCAAGCATCCTCGTGTTGGAATATCAGGTATGTCTACGATGGGCCCGGTCATCCTCAAGATGGAATACCCTCATATCATAAGCTTTTTTGGTCCAATCAACCATCGAGTTGGAATACTAAACATGTCGGGTCCAATCAATCATCAGGTTGGAATACCCCCGACCTGTTGACTGACGCACAAAGCAGTTCAATCTCACCATATATCATAACAATCATGTCGAGTCCAATCAACCATCAGATTAGAATACCCTAGGCCCAATCCATCATAGGGTCCAGTCATCCTCGGGATGGAATACCCTAGATTGGAATGCCAATATATGCATAACTCAGGTCCAGTCAACCATCGGGTTGTAATACCCTCGATGTGTTGGCTCACACACAAAGCAGTAAAGCCTAACCACCAACCAAATATGTGTACATCTACAGATAAACATATAATCAGTCAGCAGACAATCAGGTAGATCTACAGATCACTAAGCATAACATCTTACGATCACATATCAATATATATAATCCAATGGGCCGGCCTTGTTCCTTCGACCCGTAAGTATAATGAGGATGACTCACCTCAATCTGTTGATAATCAAATAACTGCTCGGACAGTCGAACCGGATAACCTCGCACCAACTAAAAATAAATACAATCTTAACCAATAATTAACTCGATAACCCAAAATACCCTTAGGTCAAACTTGGTCAACCCTATTCAAAGTCAAAGTCAACGGTCAAGGTCCAAAAGTCAATATTTCTTCCCAACAGAGTACACCCTACGTACCAAGAGAGTATGCCCAGCGTACTCTGATGTTGACTAATAGTGGGGCACTGACCGCGGACACGCAACATACCACCAGGTACGCCAAACATACTCAGCCCAGTCCCAAAACTCCATTAAGAGCTTATTCCATTAAGTTCTTACATCCAAAACTCAAATCTAAGCCCAAAATGATGTCCTAAGTCATTAAATTTCCAACTTTATGACTTTGCATGGCTATAAAGTGCTTAATGTCCAAAACCCTATGTTCTTAACCTAATAAGTCATCACAAATCTTGCATGGATGGAATAAAAGGGCCATGATCACATTTTTACAGTTCATAATAGCTTTATAATGGATAAAGTTTTCAAATTTATCCATTAGAATGGTCCCAACAAACAAGATCTAGTCTTTAAGTCTCAAAGGGACCCAAAAGTTCATCTTTTTCAACTTAATCCATTAAGTACAATTCTCCAACTTTCAGATCTAAATCAAAATGATGTTTAGATGGATAAAGTTTCCAACTTTATCCATAACAAGGTCACAAACTTTCAAGATCTAAACTTTATGCACTAAAATGACCAAAAGCTCACAACATCCAAAACTAGTTAGAACTAACAAATGCATCATCAAGATTCAAACTTTATACCTCTAGAAGATAGATCAAGGTAAACAAAGTCCAAATCTACAAGCTCCAATGCAACCAACACTTCTCCAAGAAGTTCCTTCTTCTCCAAGGTGCACCATGCGTAATCCAAAGCACTAAAAAACACCTTCTTTTAGCACACAATGCTCAACTAGGGCTAGGGTTAGGGATGAGCAACGGGCCGGACCCAGATGGGACCGGCCCGAAGACCGGAAACCTGAAGACCGAAGATCATGAATTAACTAACCTGAAAACCGGACCAATTTAGAGTGTATCGGGTTTGGGTTCGGTCCGATCCGGTTCCATGTACCAAGCCGGGTTTTGGGTTTCGGACCAAATTAGACTTTCACAGTATTGTTTACAGTTTTGATTCCGGGTTACAAATTAGGTTTCGTATCATTGTTGTTTACGGAAAAACATGTGAAATCGTTCAACTTTTTTTTATTGAACATCAATACTTGTATTTGTTACGTATGTTTGGGGATCATGTGACAAAGATGCATTTTTTTAACATGTTTCTAGAAGTTGATCAACATCTATAACTTCCCGTAAAACAGTTTGTACCAACGGTTTTCTCAAAACCGGCAACATCTCCGTTTTTGTGTTAAACTTTTCAAGGAACATTACAACCTCTTCTATCACTGCAAAATCATACGTTGCGGGACTCTACTTAGATCACATGCAAATGAGTTGTTTACAAAAAATAATACAAACATTATTATAAAAAAAACTACATTATTTATAAAAAAAATTGCATTATTTATTAAAAATTTGTATTTAACAACTTTTAATTATAAAAAAACAAAAAAATAATAGTTCCTTTATAAAAATTGCATTATTTATTGAAAAAGCTACACAATTTATTAAAAACTGTATTTAACTGTGTTTATTTATAAAAAACACCTCATTTAAAAAAACTGCATTATTTTTTTTGAAAAAATTGCACTATTTATTAAAAAACTGCATTTTTAACAAAGAAAAAACAAAATTTTAATAAAAAAAAAGCTACACATTTTTTTTTATAAAAAACAATACTTTAAAATGAGAAAATAATAACCTTTGGTTATTTGGTCCGGTCCAGATTAAATCCCTTATATCGGGTTCGGTCGGGGCCAAACCCGAAATCCAAATATTGATAAAAACAAAACCCGGTGCGCTAATATAAAAATCCAGTTCGGTCCGGATCTGGTCTCGGGTTTTTTCCGGTTCAGTCTGGTCCAACGGGTCGTATGCTCATCCATAGTTAGGGTTTCATGGAAGGGGTGGAGGCTGAGAATGGAGTGGGTATGGGGGAGTTAAGGAGCTTAAATAAGGCTCAAACCATGAAAATAGGGATTGGGCATTGATTGTGTACGCCCAACGTACTCAGGGTGCCTCAATACACCCAACGTACTCCCCTCTGTACGCCCAACATACTTAGCATAACCCAAAACCGACCAAACTTCAAACAAGCATAACTTCTTCGTTCTAACTCTGATTGTGACGTTCTTTATATCCACAGAAAGGTAACAAGAAGCTTTACACTTCTATAACTCATCCTTGCCTTAAATATTTCCGAACAAAAATCCAGAATTCATAAAAGCTCGAACTGACACTTTACCAAAATACCCATTGGTGCCAAAACACAGACCAAACTCCTGGATCATCCAAATTACATTACCCACACCCAAATGGGTCTAAATCTCTTTTCCTTAAAGGCCCTAAGCTTGATGATACTTGGTCTTCAGGTCACCATTCCTACATAGGAAACGATTCGGAACAGGGCGTTACATCATCTGTAAATGTTACATAAAATTGATTTGCATCACTTGTGGTGGATCTGAAGGTGTGACATCCCCAAAAATCTCGGCCAGAAAAGACCGTTTTTCATTTATGCTTTTAAAATATTTTCAGAGTAAATCCTTTTGATTTGAAAGAGTTGCGGAATTTGTTCCCAAAAACAAAACATGATAAAACAATGTTTACCAAAGCATTTCATAAAAGAAATGTATTTTTCATTATATAATCAAAACTCGGGGTGTCATGTTCTGATACAGACCAATAAGCATAAACGATAACATTACAAGTCATTCAACAAATATATACATATACAGACTTGTAAACAAAACAACTGATGGTTCATCCATCTCATGCCCTCGCGCCACTTCCTGTAATACAAATAAAACTGAGTGGGTCAGGCTTGGGAGCCTGGTGAGCATATAGGGTTTTCAACCCACAATAAATAATCATATTTAATTTTCACCAACCAACAATAACCCAATTACCCATTCCCGTTATTCTCACTTTATGTCCCTAAAACAACTAACATAAGGGACCTAGTCTAAGAATATTTCATCGGGGCGATAACACATGCTTCGGGGGTTCCTCAGCAATATAAGTCAAATAAGGCAACCATGAGGGGGATGGAGTACAGCGAATGAACACCCAAGTTCATTAACACCTACAGGTGGCGAACCTGCTAATGTTTCCACAAGACTATCTAGAGTAGCCCGTGGTCGTCATCTAAACTCCGCTAGATGACTAAATCAAACAACAATGAGGCCTCTCATCTGTTTATTACACACCAACTATCTACCCATGTTCTACCCAACATATTACTAGATAAAAATATACATTTTTATACATAGTTTAAAAACCTGTATAGCATGCTTTGATCAATACATATTCCACATAACAGATGAGGCACACACACACATAACACGTATCTCATAGAGAATAAATCATATCTATGAGATAGAAGAAAGTGAATACACATTCACACATATAAACAACAATATACCATACAAATAGCACGTATTTTATAGAAAATACTTAATATTTATGTGTTAGAAGAAGGTAACTACACACTCACACCTATAAACAACAATATACTTAATACACTCAAACCAAACTTGTATTATTATCGTGTTTATGAAAGGTAGTATACACTCATTTAATCAGAAGATGATCGGACAGCACTACGACTTGCAGAAGTAGTAATCCTCAGCAGATCTGGAAGATCTTCACAAAAATCGAACTTCTCGCGAGCAGAGCTTCGGCTCGGGAACCGCACTCCTCGGGATCTTCGGGATCTCGGGACTTGCCTCGGGGCTTGAGTATGATACCGGGGCTTCAAGATATTTCTGGCACGCAAAACGATGCAAAACGGGAGAGAGAAGAGAGAAAATGAACAAAAGACTCGGCTGCCTTCGGATCCTATTTATAGGAGGCTGGAGCCTCGGAGTACGCGGCGCGTACTGCTTCCGAAATCGTCATTGCATGCGTCATCCAAGCCACTTGCTGCGAGTGTCGACACTTCGGTGTACGCGGGGCGTACCTCGGATCAGACCGGTGACTCCTTCGGATAATGCTTCCAAATTAAAGATTAAAAATAAATACAAATTATTTAATAAACTTCGGAAATTCATATCTTCCTCATACGAACTCCGTTTTCGACGTTCTTTATATCCACACGAAGGTGACACTACGCTCTACAACTTTCGTTTAGACTCTGTAACGCCTGTGTTTCCGGGCTTGCCATATTTAGCAATATAATAGTCTAGTTAACCTTTGTAACCCGTTTTGAAATAATAAGAATGTATTATTTGAGTATTATGTGTTTTGTGCTTAATTGCTTAATTATGTGGTCTGATTAATTAAGAATAAAAATAAGCGTCAAAATTTAAGTGTAAAATAAACTTAATATCTTTGGTTAATGTTGTAGTAGTCGAAACGAGGTTTCCGAATATATATAGAACGCCCAAATCTGACTTCGTATAAGGAAGTTATGATTTATCGAAGTTCCGTCTTAGCGGTATACAGCCTGAAATACTCGAATTGAGATCGAGCGGTTGTTAGCCGAAGCAATCTAAATGAGAATCGAAGATCTCGTTGTTGTTATCGAAGCGATAAAAAGTTAGGCGAGAACGGACGTCAAACGAAGAAGTTATGAATTTATAACGAAAGTTTCTGTCGCGACCTATTAAAAATAATTAATAAAAATAAAGTCAAAATTAGCCGACGGAGTCTAAACGAAAGTCGTAGATCATGGTCTCACCTTTCCGTGGATATAAAGAACGTCGAAAACGGAGTTCGTATGAAGAAGTTATGAATTTCCGAAGTTTATTAATCATTTTGTATTTAAATTTAAATCAAAATTCGGAAGCATTATCCGAAGGAGTCACCGATTTGATCCGAGGTACGCCCTGCGTACTCGAGTACGCCCCGCGTACTCCGAGGGATGTCGACACTCGCACTCGAGCACTTCGGATACGTAAGCAATGACGTTTTGGGCAGTACGCCCCGCGTACTCCGAGGCTCCAGCCTCTATAAAAGGGGATCCGAAGGCAACCACAATTCTTGTTCATTTTCTTCTCTTCTCTCTAGTCTTTTGCATCGTTTTTCGTGCCGAAGCTACCCCGAAGTCCCGATATCATACTCTAGCCCCGAGGCAAGTCCCGAGATCCCGAAGATCCCGAGAAGCGCGGTTCCCGAGTCGAAGCTCTGCCCGCGAGAAGTTCGATTTTCGAGGAGATCTTCCAGATCTGCTGTGGATTACTACTTCTATAAGCCGTAGTGCTGTCGGATCGTCTTCTGATCATGTGAGTGTGTAGTTATTTCTTCTAATACAATAATACGAAGTATTTTATATAAAAATACGTGCTATGTGTATATATTTGGTTGTGTTATGTGTGAATGAGTATTCACTCTCTTCTATCTTATAGATCTGCTTATTTCTTTATGAGATATGTGTTATGTGTGTGTGTGCCTCATCTGTTATGTGATATATGTGTTGATTAAAGCATGCTATACAAGTTTTCTTTAAACTACGTATGAAAATATATATTTTATCTACTAATATGTTGGGTAGAACATGGGTAGATAGTTGGTGTGTAATAAACAGATGAGAGGCCTCGATGTTGTTGTTGTTGTTGATCTAGTTATTCAGCGGAGTATGGATAACGACCACGGACTCTTTCTAGACAGTCCAGTGGAACGCTAGCAGGTTCATAACCTGTAGGTGTTGTGAACGATGTGTTCACCGGTGTACTCTATCCCCCTCATGGTTGCCTTTAGGATATCTATTGTTGAGGAAACCCCTTCGCAGTGATGTCCGTCCCGATGAAAATCCTAGATTAGGTCCCTTGAGATAGTTGTTTTAGGGACGTAAAGTGAGGATAACGGGAATGGGTAATCGGGATAGTGATTGGTTGGTGAAATTAAATATAACTTATTTATTGTGGGTTGAAAACCCTATATGCTCACTAGGCTCCCAAGCCTGACCCACTCAGTTTTATTTGTATTACAGGAAGTGGCACAAGGGCGTAAGATGGATGGATCATCTTGTTGTTTTGTTTACAAGTCTGTATATGTATATATTTGTTGAATGACTTGTAATGTTTATCGTTTATGCTTTATGGTCTGTATCGGAACATGACATCCCGAGTTTTGATTATATAATGAAATGCATCTCTTGATGAAATGCTTTGATAAATATTATTTTATCATGTTTTGTTTTGGGAACAAATTCTGCAACTCTTTCAAATCAAAAGGATTTACTCTGAAAATATTTAAAAGCATAAATGAAAATCGGTCTTTTCTGGCCGAGATTTTGGGGATGTCACAGTTGGTATCAGAGCATTAGTTTAAGCGAACTAGGAATTTGAAGGATTTCTAGACTTAAACTTAGAATACTAAGTGGAATTTTGAGATGTGTGTCTGTTGGATTTTAGACACGAGCACTAGTTTATTTTAGGAAAGTTGCCTAAAATGCTTTTATGTGCTAAATGTTATATGTTGCCATATATGATATTATTTGTTTGGATCTACGGTCTGTTGCCGACCGGATCTGGAAACCTTATGTGTGTAGGATTCTAAGCGTATACCTACGTTATTAGAATTAGCATGTAAACGTTTCGGAGTGATAAGGATGATTTGAATATCTATCGTGAATGAGGATCTAATTTCACCTTATTCGGTGTGTAGATCAAAAATGGTGAGAACAAGGAGTGGCGTTGGAAACGCGGATGAAAACAGGAATCAACCGCCAATGATTGAGCAGATACCTGTTGTAGCAGCAGCACTAGAACCAATAACAATGGTTGCGGTGCAAGCCATGATTCGGGCTATGTTAGCCGAACAAAGGGAGGAGATGCGACAAATGTTGCATAATAATAGGGATGAACCTATCATACCTATTGAGGAACCGGAATTGATTCCCGAGCAATCGGAGGAAGGGAACAATAGTCGCATGGTGAGTCAAGTTGGGACTCAAGAGGAACGAAGGAACGATCCAGAAAGGAGAAACAACAAGGATGGGCGTATGTACAAGAACTTCTTGGGCGCCAAACCGCCAAGTCTTTCTGGGAGCCCAAAGCCTGTTGAGATAATGGATTGGATCTCCGAAATGGAGATGGTATTTGAAAGTTGCGACTGTAGCAACAAACAGAAGACCGTATTTGCGGTTAGACAACTGAAGACTGGAGTCTTGAGTTGGTGGAAGTTGTTGGCAGATACTATGCCACGGGGAGAGGCCCTGAAAATGTCATGGGAGGAGTTCTTGGAACAGTTAAGGGTGCAGTATTGTTCGGAGATAGATCTGATTGATCTGAACAATGAGTTTCAAAACTTAAAGAAGGGGAAGATGAGCATAGATGACTATGCTACTGCATTTACTGAGAAGATGAAGTTGTTTCCGTACCTAGTGCCAACGGAACTCTCCAAGATTGAGAGGTTTGCTAATGGACTGCCTGCCGACTTTGGTCTGACAGTCAAGATGGCAACCACTCTGAAAACGGTTGTTCGTGCAGCCAAGAATGTGGAGGCCCAGCAGAAGGAAAGGGGTCTGGAAAGAATAGATGTTGGAGAAAAGAGGAAGTTCGATGGAACTTCAGGGTCCAACAAGAAAAACAAGTTCTCGAAGTCTGGTTCGAGGGGAGGTGGAGGTGAAGCGAAATGGTGCGAAAAATGTAAGAAGAAGCATCATGGAAGATGTGAGGTGGCGAACACATGCTACAAGTGTGGAAAGCCAGGGCACTATGCCAATGAGTGTACCCTCACAAAGAAAGTTTGCTATGGTTGTGGTGAGGAGGGTCATATGTCGAGGGACTGCCCGAAGAAGAAGGAGGCAGCTAGACCCAACATTCCGCCAAAGCCAAAGGCGAGAGCATTCCAGATGACACTGGAAGCTGCTAAAGATGAAGCTGATGTCGCTTCAGGTACCTTTCTCGTTAACGAATTGCCTGCCCAAATTTTATTTGATTCTGGAGCCAATTACTCCTTTATATCGCATGAATTTGGTAAAAAGCTAGCTTTGCCTGTTGTTAGACTAGATAATGCCTTGTTAGTCGAAGTTGCTAGTGGCAAGTTTGTACCTGTTAGCTATCGCATGAAAAACATCTTAATTGATCTGAATGGGAATAAGTTCCACGAGGAATTATTGCCTATAGAACTTAATGGTTTCGACATCGTATTGGGAATGGATTGGCTTAGCGCCAACGACGCCGAAATTTTATGCAAGAAGAAAATAGTCAAAGTAAACCCGCCTGGGAAAGATTCGTTTATGGTGTATGGAGATAAACGCAGAGTGAATTCTGGAATCATTTCATTGATGAAAGCCAGAAAATGTTTGACCAAGGGGTGTACATCGTATTTAGCATTCGTGATTGATGCTAAGAAGGAAAAGAAGGTGATGCAGAATATTCCAGTTGTGTGTGATTATCCGGAAGTATTTCCCGAAGATCTTCCTGGATTACCGCCTGATCGACAAGTGGAATTTCATATTGACTTGTTGCCAGGAACAACGCCAATTGCGAAAGCACCTTATCGATTAGCACCGACGGAGATGAAGGAGCTAATGATGCAACTTCAGGAGTTATTGGACAAAGGTTTCATTAGACCTAGTTCATCGCCCTGCGGAGCTCCGGTGTTATTTGTAAAGAAGAAAGATGGAAGTATGAGAATGTGCATCGATTACAGAGAGCTGAACAAGGCAACAATAAAGAATAGATATCCGTTGCCGAGGATCGATGACCTGTTCGATCAATTGCAAGGTTCGAGCTATTTCTCGAAGATCGATCTTAGGTCAGGATATCATCAACTAAAAGTAAGAGAGCAAGATATCGAGAAGACTGCATTCAGAACTAGATATGGACACTACGAGTTCTTGGTTATGTCGTTTGGACTAACCAATGCTCCAGCAGCGTTCATGGATTTGATGAATAGGGTTTGTAACCCGTTCCTTGATAAATCCGTGATAGTGTTCATAGACGACATTCTGATTTACTCGAAAAGCCAGGAGGAGCATGGCAGACACTTGCGAGAAGTGTTGGAAGTTCTGAAGAAGGAGAAGCTGTATGCTAAGTTCTCCAAATGTGATTTTTGGATTCGTGAAGTCCAATTCTTGGGTCACGTGGTCAACCAAGAAGGGATAATGGTTGATCCAGCGAAGATCGAAGCTGTGACGAAGTGGGAACAACCGAAAAGTCCCATGGAGATTCGAAGCTTTTTAGGATTAGCCGGATATTACCGAAGGTTTATCCAAGGCTTTTCTTCGATCGCTAGTCCATTGTCAGCTTTGACCCACAAAGGAGCTACTTATGCTTGGGGTGAGAAGCATAAGGAAGCATTTGAGAAGCTAAAGAAGAAGCTATGCGAGGCACCGATACTTTCTCTACCCGATGGAGTTGAAGACTTCGCTGTCTATAGCGATGCGTCTGGTGTTGGTTTGGGTTGTGTTTTGACCCAAAGAGAAAAGGTGATAGCATATGCGTCTCGACAGCTGAAAGAGCATGAAAAGAACTACCCGACTCATGATTTGGAGTTGGCAGCGGTAGTTTTCGCTCTGAAAATATGGAGGCATTACCTCTATGGCACGAAGTGAAAACTTTTCACTGATCATAAGAGTCTCCAATACCTCTTTAATCAGAAAGAATTGAATATGAGGCAACGACGCTGGCTAGAATTACTTAAAGACTATGACTGCGAGATACTTTACCACCCCGGTAAAGCTAATGTTGTTGCTGATGCTCTCAGTCGGAAAGTCAATCCCGAAAGGAAAAGGCCAAGAGCGTTGAGAATTGAAGTTGTCTCAACTATTTTGGAAAGTATAAAGAAAGCTCAGAGCGAAGCTTCTGAGAAGAATGACAGAAAGGAGGAACGTTTGGGAAAAACGTTGGTGTTCGGTGTAAACAGTCATGGACTGAAGGTGTTCCAAGATCGGATTTGGATACCTAAGACAGGAGGAGTCAGAGATCTTCTGATGGAAGAAGCTCACAAGACCATGTACTCGATTCATCCGGGTAGCACTAAAATGTATAGGGACCTGAAACCCTACTACTGGTGGCCGACGATGAAGCTTGATGTTGCAAAGTATGTGGCCGAGTGTGTGACTTGTGCGAGAGTCAAGACACAACATCAGAAACCGTACGGGAGTTTAGAACCTTTGCCTGTGCCTATGGGTAAGTGGGAAGACATTGCTATGGATTTTGTCACTAAACTGCCCAGAACAAAGAATGGTCACGACATGATTTGGGTGGTCGTTGATCGATTCACTAAGAGTGCGCATTTCATAGCGGCCAGGGAGAAATGGTCTATGGAGAAGCTTGCGAATTCTTACGTGAAGGAAATTGTGAGGCTTCACGGTGTTCCGTTAACGATTGTGTCGGATCGTGATAGTCGTTTCACATCGAGGTTTTGGAAAAGTCTACAAGAGGAATTGGGTACCAAGTTGTGTTTAAGTACAGCTTACCATCCGCAGACTGATGGTCAGAGCGAACGAACGATACAAACACTTGAAGATATGCTGAGAGCATGTACTCTGGAATTCCTAGGTAATTGGGATGAACATTTACCGTTGGTAGAATTTTCCTATAATAATAGTTTCCACTCGAGCATTAAGATGGCACCTTACCAAGCTTTGTATGGACAGAAGTGTCGTACGCCGTCTTGTTGGCTTGAGGCTGGGGAAAAGCAGTCTATGGGACCGGAGATGGTTCATCAAACTGCTGAAAAGTTGAAAATAATTAGGGAAAGAATGTTAGCAGCTCAGGATCGTCAAAAGAGCTATGCTGACAAGAAGCGGAGACCGATAACTTTTGAGGTTGGGGATTCGGTTTTGCTTAAAGTCTCGCCGTGGAAGGGACTTATAAGATTTGGTAAAAGGGGAAAGTTGAGTCCAAGGTTTATTGGACTGTTTAAAGTTCTTCATAGGATTGGGAACCAAGCTTACAAGCTCGAACTACCAGAAGAACTGAATGGAATTCATAACACTTTTCATGTGTTATTTGAGGAAGTTCACGGGGGAAGTTCCCGACATGATTCCACTTTCGGAGTTGAGAATCGATGAGAACAAAAGGTTGATTGAAGAACCAGAGGCAATCGTTGACCGAAAGACTAAGAAATTGCGACGCAAGATGGTTGGGTTAGTGCTTGTCCGATGGAAACACACGAATGGGTCGAATCTCACCTGGGAGACGGAGAGTGACATGATGGGTCGCTATCCGCATTTGTTTGTTGATGTGTGATTCCGAGGAAGGAATCATACTAAGGTGGAGAGAATTGTAACGCCTGTGTTTCCGGGCTTGCCATATTTAGCAATATAATAGTCTAGGTTAACCTTTGTAACCCGTTTTGAAATAATAAGAATGTATTATTTGAGTATTATGTGTTTTGTGCTTAATTGCTTAATTATGTGGTCTGATTAATTAAGAATAAAAATAAGCGTCAAAATTTAAGTGTAAAATAAACTTAATATCTTTGGTTAATGTTGTAGTAGTCGAAACGAGGTTTCCGAATATATATAGAACGCCCAAATCTGACTTCGTATGAGGAAGTTATGATTTATCGAAGTTCCGGCTTAGCGGTATACAGCCTGAAATACTCGAATTGAGATCGAGCGGTTGTTAGCCGAAGCAATCTAAATGAGAATCGAAGATCTCGTTGTTGTTATCGAAGCGATAAAAAGTTAGGCGAGAACGGACGTCAAACGAAGAAGTTATGAATTTATAACGAAAGTTTCTGTCGCGACCTATTAAAAATAATTAATAAAAATAAAGTCAAAATTAGCCGACGGAGTCTAAACGAAAGTCGTAGAGCATGGTCTCACCTTTCCGTGGATATAAAGAACGTCGAAAACGGAGTTCGTATGAAGAAGTTATGAATTTCCGAAGTTTATTAATCATTTTGTATTTAAATTTAAATCAAAATTCGGAAGCATTATCCGAAGGAGTCACCGATCTGATCCGAGGTACGCCCTGCGTACTCGAGTACGCCCCGCGTACTCCGAAGGATGTCGACACTCGCACTCGAGCACTTCGGATACGTAAGCAATGACGTTTTGGGCAGTACGCCCCGCGTACTCCGAGGCTCCAGCCTCTATAAAAGGGGATCCGAAGGCAACCACAATTCTTGTTCATTTTCTTCTCTTCTCTCTAGTCTTTTGCATCGTTTTTCGTGCCGAAGCTACCCCGAAGTCCCGATATCATACTCTAGCCCCGAGGCAAGTCCCGAGATCCCGAAGATCCCGAGAAGCGCGGTTCCCGAGTCGAAGCTCTGCCCGCGAGAAGTTCGATTTTCGAGGAGATCTTCCAGATTTGCTGTGGATTACTACTTCTATAAGCCGTAGTGCTGTCGGATCGTCTTCTGATCATGTGAGTGTGTAGTTATTTCTTCTAATACAATAATACGAAGTATTTTATATAAAAATACGTGCTATGTGTATATATTTGGTTGTGTTATGTGTGAATGAGTATTCACTCTCTTCTATCTTATAGATCTGCTTATTTCTTTATGAGATATGTGTTATGTGTGTGTGTGCCTCATCTGTTATGTGATATATGTGTTGATTAAAGCATGCTATACAAGTTTTCTTTAAACTACGTATGAAAATATATATTTTATCTACTAATATGTTGGGTAGAACATGGGTAGATAGTTGGTGTGTAATAAACAGATGAGAGGCCTCGATGTTGTTGTTGTTGTTGATCTAGTTATTCAGCGGAGTATGGATAACGACCACGGACTCTTTCTAGACAGTCCAGTGGAACGCTAGCAGGTTCATAACCTGTAGGTGTTGTGAACGATGTGTTCACCGGTGTACTCTATCCCCCTCATGGTTGCCTTTAGGATATCTGTTGTTGAGGAAACCCCTTCGCAGTGATGTCCGTCCCGATGAAAATCCTAGATTAGGTCCCTTGAGATAGTTGTTTTAGGGACGTAAAGTGAGGATAACGGGAATGGGTAATCGGCATAGTGATTGGTTGGTGAAATTAAATATAACTTATTTATTGTGGGTTGAAAACCCTATATGCTCACCAGGCTCCCAAGCCTGACCCACTCAGTTTTATTTGTATTACAGGAAGTGGCATAAGGGCGTAAGATGGATGGATCATCTTGTTGTTTTGTTTACAAGTCTGTATATGTATATATTTGTTGAATGACTTGTAATGTTTATCGTTTATGCTTTATGGTCTGTATCGGAACATGACATCCCGAGTTTTGATTATATAATGAAATGCATCTCTTGATGAAATGCTTTGATAAATATTATTTTATCATGTTTTGTTTTGGGAACAAATTCCGCAACTCTTTCAAATCAAAAGGATTTACTCTGAAAATATTTAAAAGCATAAATGAAAATCGGTCTTTTCTGGCCGAGATTTTGGGGATGTCACAGACTCTGTCGGCTAATTTTGACTTTTTTTATTATTTATTTTTAATAGGCCGCGACAGAAAAACTTTGTTATAAATTCATAACTTCTTCGTTTGACGTCCGTTCTTGCCTAACTTTTTATCGCTTCGATACCACCAATGAGACCTTCGATCCTCGTTTAGATTACTTCGGCTAAAAACCGCTCGATCTCAAATCGAGTATTTCGGGCTGCACACCGCTAAGCCGAAACTTCGATAAATCATAACTTCCTCATACGAAGTCAAATTTGGGCGTTCTATATATTTTCGGAAACCTTGTTTCAACTACTACAACATTATTCAAAGATATTAAGTTTATTTTACACTTAAATTTTGACGCTTATTTTTATTCTTAATTATTCAAACCACATAACTAAGCAATTAAGCACAAAACACACAATACTTAAATAATACAATCTTATTATTTCGAAACGGGTTACAAAGGTTAACCTAGACTATTACATTGCTAAAAATGGCAAGCCCGGAAACACAGGCGTTACAGAAGGGCCCACACACATCTGTGTGTATGAGGTCCAACAAACCTTTACCTCTTTCATAAGATCCGGTGAAAGTTGATTTTGTCATCTGACCCAAAAGACAAGATTTGCATGCATCATCTGACCTTGGGTCAAATGATTCCAACACTCCATCCTTTTGGAGTTGGGCTATGCGTTTCTTGTTGATGTGTCCAAGATGACAATGCTACAAGCATGCTTTGTCTATACCATTAGACGAATCAATTTGATTGAAAATATTGTCTAAATTGTCTACACACGTCACAATTTCATACACACCATTACAAGGTAAAGCTTCAAATATAAAAACACCATTTTTATAAACTGAAATAGAACTGATTAAATCATTAAAAGAATATCTAAAACCTTGTCTGAACAATGCATGAAAGGAAATAATGTTACGTCTCATTTCTGACATGTAGCAACAATTTATTAAGTTTAAACAAACACCACCACTAAGCACTAGACCATAAAATCCAATCTTGGTGATAGGTGAAGATCGCCTATTCCCCATGATCGGGTGCATTCTTCCGTGCTCCAGCTCCTCACTTTCTCTTAGCCCCTGCAAATCAAAACAAATGTGAAAACCACATCCTGTATCAAAGACCCAAGAACGAGAAGATGATGAATTATTAGATGAAATGGTGTATATACCTGCAGAAGATGGGTTCACCTTGCCATCCTTGATATCTTGCAGATACTTTGGGCAACTTCGTTTCTAATTCCCTTTGTCGTTGTAGTAAAAGCAAGTGGCCTCTTTGGAATTAGAAACTAGAGGAGCATCAGAACTAGATTTTCCTTTGGGACGATTGCTTGATGTAACGCCTGTGTTTCCGGGCTTGTCGTTTTTAGCAATGTAATAGTCTAGGTTAACTTTTGTAACCCGTTTTGAAATAATAGAAGTATATTATTTGAGTATTATGTGTTTTGTGCCTAATTGCTTAATTATGTGGTTTGATTAATTAAGAATAAAAATAAACGTCAAAAGTAAAGTATGAGATAAGTCCGATATCTTTACACAAAGTTGTAGTGGTCGAAATGAGGTTTCCGAATATATAAAGAATGCCAAAATCCGAGTTATAACGAAGAAGTTATGACCTGTCGAAGTTTCGCGACAGAACCGGCACGACCCAACGCGACGTAAATAGTGAATTTAAGGTAGATAGATAACTATCCTTAGTGATCCAAATGAGAACTGAAGATCTCATCAATAGTAGTGCAATGACGGAAAGACGGACGGAAACGGAGTTCAGATGAAGGAGTTATGAATTTCGAATGGAGTTTTCCTGTCCCGGCCTACTAAAGATAATATATAAGTAATATACTTATATTATATTAAAAATAAAGTCAAAATTAGCCAATGGAGTCTAAACGAGAGTTGTAGAGCATAATCTCACCTTCGCGGCGATATAAAGAACGTCGAAAACGGAGTTCGTATGCGAAAGTTATGAATTTCTGAAGTTCGGGGCGCGAAACCCCAAAACTGTCAGATGCCACGACGTGGCAAGCAGTGCCACGACGTGGCAAGTGTCCTGTCACCTCCGGAAGGCCCCCAGATGCAACTTGGGATGACGCATGCAGTGACGACCAAGCCCACGACGTGGAACAAGGTTTCCACGACGTGGCAAGGGCCAAATTTGCCCTATAAATAGATTTGAAGGGCCAGCCGTTTATGGTTGCTATTTTCTCTCTTCTCTCTCCCGTTTTACATCGTTTTGTGTGCCAGAAGTACCCCGAAGCCCCGGTAATATCCCCGAGACCCGAAGCAAGTCCCGAGATCCCGAAGATCCCGAGAAGTGCGATTCCCGAGTCGAAGCTCTGCCCGCGAGAAGTTCGATTTTTGTAGAGATCTTCCAGATCTGTTGAGGATTACTACTTCTGCAAGTCGTAGTGTTGCCCGATCATCTTCTGATCAAGTGAGTGTATACTACCTTTCATAAACACGATAATAATTCAAGTGCGGTTTGAGTGTATTAAGTAAATTGTGGTTTATATGTGTGTGGGTGCAGTTACTTTCTTCTAACAAGTAACTATGAAGTATTTTATGTGATATACTTGCTATGTGTATATTTTGTGATTGTATGCGTGAATGGATATTCACTTTATTCCATCTCATAGATCTGAATTGCTTTCTATGAAATACGTGTTATGTGGTATGCCTCATCTGTTATATGGAATATATATATATATATATATATATATATATATATATATATATATATATATATATATATATATATATATATATATATTGAATGAAAATGATATATAGGTTTTAAACTATGTATGAAAATATATTCTTATTTACTAATATGTTGGGTAGAACATGGGTAGATAGTTGGTGTGTAATAAACAGATGGGAGGCCTCGATGTTGTTGTTGTTGTTGTTGATCTAGTTATTCAGCGGAGTATGGATAACGACCACGGACTCTTTCTAGACAGTCTAGTGGAACGCTAGCAGGTTCATAACCTGTAGGTGTTGTGAACGATGTGTTCACCGGTGTACTCTATCCCCCTCATGGTTGCCTTTAGGATATCTATTGTTGAGGAAACCCCTTCGCAGTGATGTCCGTCCCGATGAAAATCCTAGATTAGGTCCCTTGAGATAGTTGTTGTTTTAGGGACGTAAAGTGAGGATAACGGGAATGGGTAATCGGGATAGTGATTGGTTGGTGAAATTAAATATAACTTATTTATTGTGGGTTGAAAACCCTATATGCTCACCAGGCTCCCAAGCCTGACCCACTCATTTTTATTTGTATTACAGGAAGTGGCACAAGGGCGTAAGATGGATGGATCATCTTGTTGTTTTGTTTACAAGTCTGTATATGTATATATTTGTTGAATGACTTGTAATGTTTATCGTTTATGCTTTATGGTCTGTATCGGAACATGACATCCCGAGTTTTGATTATATAATGAAATGTATCTCTTGATGAAATGCTTTGATAAATATTATTTTATCATGTTTTGTTTTGGGAACAAATTCCGCAACTCTTTCAAATCAAAAGGATTTACTCTGAAATTATTTAAAAGCATAAATGAAAATCGGTCTTTTCTGGCCGAGATTTTAGGGATGTCACACTTGACGACTCAGCATGAGACTTTCCCTTCCAGTTCTGCTTTGGAGGACCTTTCATCTTCTTTACCTTCCTTTGACCAATAGCCTTAACGGGAGCACTAACAGGATTAGGGTTTGAGCTCTTACCCTTCATTCCTGCCTCAACTGTATGTAATAGGTTGTGCAACTAAGACAATGTGGTCTCATTGTTGTTAAAATCATAAATCAAGATCAAATGATCATAACAACTTGGTAAGGGGTTCAAGACTATGTCAATAGCTAACTCATCATCAAAGTGCACATTAATCCTAACAAGGCGCTCCACATAACGTTGCATTCTTTGTACGTGGCTACATACAGATTCTCTCTCTTTCATCCTGCATGACATGAGGGATTTCACCACTTTGTACTTTTCTTGACAAGCTCGCTTATGGTACTTTCCCATAAGGTCCTTGTTCATCTCGTAGGGATAGTGAAGTTCAGGGGTCATGGTGGCCACCATGATGCAAGCAACTTTTGTTGCATCATCATAGTGTTTTTTGTAGGAGGCGTATTCTTCAGGAGTAGCTTTGCCTCTTCGACTTCAATGATTTCCTTTTCGAGAACATACTCTATGTTCTCAAATCGAAGGGACATCTTAATGTTTCACATTCAATCATTATAATTGCAGCCATCCAATATGACTTTGGAGCAGATAGAGAGCAAGGAGAAGTTATGGTGGTTGGAGGAGGAGGAAGCAGAAGCATTAGTTGGAGTAGACATTTGTAAAAGGAAGGTAGTTTTAGTTAGAAAAGAATAATCCTTAATATAGTAACCCAAAATAAAATATTAAGTCTATGATCCAACTATATAACTCCCAAATTAGAAAAGGGATGTCGTAATCTAATTGTAAATTTTATAAAGGTAGGTAAATGATGATTTACCAATTCCACCAATAATAAAAGAAATTTAGTCAAGTGAAATTCCTAGGTCTTTTGAGATTCATTGAAACTATTCAATGGCATGTTTAATCTCATATTATGCTCTTATATTTGTGTTTGGGATACCGAGGATCATAAACAAGATGTGAATAACCACGCAAATGTGTTTGGCAACCTCATTGTCATTTATCATCCCAATTGATGTGCTGGTAAACGACACACGCTCCATCAACAATGATAATTTATGAGATACTCATTACAAATATTTATTAGTCCGTATTAGTGTAATGGTTAACTACACACACTCCACTAACGCCTTATAAAGTGTAATGTGCAATTTCATGGGTTAGCATACAAATTCACATTTTTCCTAAAGTAACTAGATTTTGGGTTTTAAAAAGAAGGTTCTAGTACTTTTCAATATCATTATACTTTTAATGAGAATTAATGTCTTATCAAGTCCGTTTTGCTAATGACCCTCCACCAATCAAGGAAGTGGTGGGTGAGAGTGGACACCCATTCAACTACCATTTTATAGGCAGTTTCCTTATACCCCCCTTATAGATCGACTTTGTAAATGAGGCATACTAGCGACTTGACTGACTTAGTCTTATACATATAATATATTAATAATTTAATAATATATAAGGTGTATTTTAAATTTTTTCAAAATACTAGCGTTTATATTTTAAATTTCAAAACTAATATCTAATCAATTAAATTTAAAATAAATCAATAATTACTTAATTATTATCTTTTACTTAAAAATTAATTAAATAAATAAAATCAATTAAGGATTATCTAATTAAATTAATCAAATATTTTAATCCTAATTGATACCCTCTAATTTTTGAAAATTAGGGTATAAGATTTATCCAATTTTATAATTTTTCTTATAATCAAATTAAACTAACAATTATCTAAAATATGGAAACCCTAATAACCTACCATTTTCGAAAATACTTGGGGAGGAAGGCTAGGGTTTCAAAACCCTAGCCCTAAATTTCGAAAACTTGGGGAAGGGGGCTAGGGTTTCTAAAACCCTAACCCTATTCGAAATTCATAAACTTTTAGGGTTTAATTTCTATAAACCATAATTGATCTATTCTTCTATTATATCTATTCAACAAAAAAAAAAAAAACCAAACGCTCTGATACCACTGATGTGATTTTGGTAAACAAAAAAAACCGTTAAGTTTGCATGCAACCTAAATATGATCTATCTTTTCTCTATTGAACCTATAACTAAGAACATTAAAAATAACCCTAGGATATTTTCAAAAAATAGAGGAAAGGGTCTTAGGATTACATACCTTTTAGTTGCTATGGTAAACAACTAGAAATTCCCTTTGAAAATCTCTTGGAAGCTAGCACCACAAATGTCGTGCCTCTAATGGAATCACACCCAAGCTAGCAAGAGGATAACTTAAGAGAAAGGAGATGGGAGAAGCAATTTTCGTCCAAGGATTGTAGAGGAAAGGAGTGGACGAAATAAAGGGGCTAGGGGTTCCTTATATAGTTGAAAATACTCTGGGCCAAAGCTAGGGTTTAAGGGATAAGCCATAGATTCCCTTGCATGGTGACCAAGCTGTCCAATCCCCTTATCCTAGGGGCCTTGGACGAAATCATCTTGGTCTTACCCTAGATGATTTTCGTCCACCTCATTCCATGGGGTTCTAGAGCCTTCCTTCCTCAATTATCAATAAATAACAAAACAATCCTTATACTTTTAATTAATCCAATTAATCCCAATTAATTTCTGATTAGTTATTAATTAAATAATATGATTTCTAATTAATATATTATTTTCATAACACATTAGTAAAAAATTTATTTAATTTATTATTCACATAATAAATTAATCTCTCTCTCTCTCTCTCTCTCTCTCTCTCTTTCTCTCTCTAAAAGTCATCTTGTCCAATTGCTAGGTTTGAGAACAACCCAAAAGGAGTGTGCTACTATCAATTCAAGTATATACCAATTTTAGTTATGGGTTTAGACACCTAATCCAACATGTTCATCATGTGCACTTTCCAAGAGTGAATGCTTATCATTTGATCATAACTCAAAATGCTCATCCCATGTGTTGGAATTAAATCATTGTGACTTATGGAGACCGACTCCTATTATGTCTACTGATGGCTACGTTTACTATGTCATTTTTATTGATGATTATTCCAGGTTCAGTTGGTTCTATCAACTCAAGGTGAAATAAGATCTTTATGCTATTTTAGACACCTTTTGTAACCTTTGTCCAGACCCAATTTTCTTGCAAGGTTAAAACTTTTCAATCAGATGGTGGCATAGAATTCTTAAATCATCACGTTAGCACCATTCTGTCAACAAATTGTAACAGCCCGGAATCTCAGGTATTGTTAAATTATGTTTTTGGGGTGATTTAAGAGGGGACTCGGCGAGTTGGAGCCTAGACTCGCCGAGTAGGATCGCAGACTTGGTCGCGGGTTCGCGACTGGACTCGACGAGTCCAGATATGGACTCGGCGAGTCTACGCTGTTCAGCAGAAACCCTAGCCGTTTGGTTTTGGAACGTATATAATGCACTTATAGGCCGTCATGGTCCGTCTTTAGTCGATTGAGAAGAACCCTAAACGACTGTGGGCATCTAGTGCAAGATTGAAGGATATTAGGGCCTTGAAGAATTCGTTGTGCAAGGAGGAGAAGAGTTTTGGCTAAAGGAACAGCAAGGGATTCGAGTTCTGCGGTTTGGGGACACAGAGAGTGCGTTATTCAGGTAATATTTCGGGTATTTTTCTGTTATGTTGATGTGTGCATGGATTTAGGGTTTATGGAACCCATTTGGTGATTAGATGGATTAGTACCTTGTTACCCAAACGATTATAACCCTGTATTAGGACCTTAGAGGTCCAGAAGGTCCCATGCTTGTGTATTTCGGGACAATACTTATCTCAGGAAGCAGTTTGATCGACTGCATGGCATGGACTCGCCGAGTCCGATGAACAGACTCGGCGAGTAGCTTGGAGATTGACTGGAACTCGCCGAGCTGTTCTTCAGACTCGGCGAGTGGAGTCGGGGTGGCCCCGCGATTCTTCCACGAGGATCTCGTCGAGCCAAGAGGGATACTCGACGAGTAGAAAGGGAACATCAGGAGAAGTTGGGGAGGACGTCTAGACTCGCCGAGTCGCCTTTGCACTCGCCGAGTCCGGTCAAGTTGACCGTTGACCGTTGACCAGAGTTGACCTACATGTAATTTCTTAGGGCCAGTTGTCTTGAAAGCTAAAAGTATTAATAAGGGATATATGGTATTATAGGGAGTCTGTAGCTCGGCGGATCGAGTGCGAGTGATTTCAAGAGTCGCTAGCTTTCATTACCCGCGAGGTGAGTCTTCTCACTATACTGTACCCGGAAGGGTTTGACTGTGTGACCGGAAGGTCAGATGTGATATGTGATATGTATGCTATATGTGGTAAGTTATTTGTTAGATGTGCTATGTATGTTATGTGGGCCGGAAGGCGAATATGTTATGGGCCGGAAGGCGTTGTGTCGAGGACCGGAAGGTCAGGGCCTGGAAAGGCGTATGTGCGTAAGTTGTATATTGGGGAACTCACTAAGCATTTATGCTTATAGTTGTTATGTATGTGTTTCAGGTACTAGCGAGGACCGTGGGAAGGCGCTGGCGTGATCTGTACACACTGAAGGATGTTTTATGATCTTGGGATTTAGACAGTTTGTATTTGACATGACACTTAAATTGTTTATGCCTTGTTTTGAATATAAATACTCTATTTTTAAAATGAAAAATTTGTTTGAAAATTTGCGTTGTTACACAAATGGTGCGCATCACTGAATTTCGTGTCTTTATATGCCTCAGCAAAATGGATGAGCTGAGCACAATGAACACCATGTAACTAAAGCTAGTCTTGCTATGCTATTTAAGGCTAGTGCACCAGCATTAATTTGGGTTGATGCTTTCTCTTCGGTAACATACATCATCAATCGTCTATTATTCAAAGTGCTTGCAAACGAAAGTCCATTTGAAACTTTATTTAGTGTTTCTCCAAATTATGACATTTTTAGTACTTATGGTTGTATGGTATTTTCGTACTTGTGAAACTAATCGGCTCACAAATTGGTTCCTCAAAGTATTCCTTGCATCTTCATTGGCTACAGTACTCAGTATAAAGGATATTGATGCCTTGATCCTTCTACAAATCACATTTACACCACCGAACATGCTCAATTTGATGAAAATGTGTTTCTATTTTTAGACAAACCATCTTATGATCTTGCTACATTGGTGTTTACAAACTTTGATGAGCCTACACTTCATTACATGTCACTCCACCGCCCCAAGAATCTACCATCTTCACATCCGTAATGACATCATCACCCAATGGCTCTCATACATTTCCTACATGCACATATCTGTATCTCCATGACTCACCAACAACTTCTTACAACACTGTTGAACCAGCTTCTTTTTCATTAACCAACACACCTCTGATGACATTATCACATTCAACACTGCAACTTACTCCACCACCGTCGCCGCGACCAGTTGCTACCTCTACTCATCCTATGATTACTCGAGCAAAAGCTAGAATATTTAAACCCAAGCACATTGCTGACTTAGCTTTTCTTGTTGGTCATCCTCTTCATCATGCTCTCCTTGCAACTAAATAACTTAAAGGTTTTTAATTAGCAGCTAAAAATCCTCATTGTCTCATGGAAATGGAGTCCGAAATGGATGCTTTGAAGGTTAATGATACTTGGGAATTAGTTCCTCATCCCACTTCTTCCAACGTCTTTGGTTCTAAATGGGTCTTTAGAACTAAGTTTTGCTCTAATGGTAGCATTGAATGTCTTAAAGCTTGTCTTGTTGCACACGGTTTCACTCAAATTCCAGGTCAAGATTACTCTCTCACCTTTAGCCCTATTGTTAAAGTAGTTACTGTTCGCATTGTCCTCTCTCATGCAGTCTTGAATCAGTGGTTGTTGCATCGACTTGATGTTAAAAATGCATTTTTAAATGGTAATCTTACCAACACGGTCTTCATAGAACAGTCCTTGGTTTTATTGATCAAAGATTTCCACATCATGTATGTCGTTTGAAGAAGGCACTTTATGGATTAAATCAGGCTCCACAGGCTTGGTTCTAATGTTTAAGCACATTTCTTCTAAGTCTTGGTTTCATTTGCAGTCGTGCGGATACCTCTCTTTTTATACTCAATAAAGGGTGTATCCTACTTTTTATGTTGACGATCTTATCTTTACATGTAATGATCCCTCTTTAGCCAAGCAATTTATTCAACCGATCAACAAAGAGTTTGCCACTAAAGATCTTGGCCCTCTAAATTACTTTCTTGGTCTTGAAGTCTCTTACAATGTTGATGGTTTGTTTCTCACTCAAACTAAATATGCTCATAATATTTTGAGTCATACTTAGTTACTTGATGTAAAACTAGTTTTCACACCCTTATCAACAACTCAAGTTCTTGCATCGCATGGCACTCCTTTCATTGATCCTACCCTCTACAGATCCTTGGTTAGAGTACAACAATACTTGACTATTACTCATCTAGATCTCTCTTATGCAGTCAATCAAGTTAGTAAGTTCCTTCATGCTCCTACGACAAACCATTTTCAAGTTGTGAAG
Source organism: Lactuca serriola (assembly GCF_051521515.1). Classification (NCBI taxonomy): domain Eukaryota; kingdom Viridiplantae; phylum Streptophyta; class Magnoliopsida; order Asterales; family Asteraceae; genus Lactuca; species Lactuca serriola. The sequence continues at coordinate 251,860,492 of NC_136412.1, forward strand.
AGAATCTTACACTACATGAAAAACACCATCTCTTATGGTCTGCATTTTTAGTATCCCAAGTTGCAATCTTTACTTGGCTACTCTAATGCTGATTGGGCTCGCTGCATTGAAACCATACACTCAACCTATGGCTACTCCATATTCCTTGGTGGTAACTTAGTCTCTTGGAGTGCCAAAAAGCAAGCTACTGTTTCTCATTCCAGTTGTGAATCTATGTATCGTGCTATGGCGAACACTACTACTGAAATATTCTGGATTACAAATCTTTTGAGTGACCTCCATGCTCTGTCATCTTCTATGCCCACTCTTTTATGTGACAACAAGAGTGCCTTGTTTCTCAGTCAAAATCCCATCTCTCACAAGAGTGCCAAACATATTTGCATCGATTTTCACTTTGTTCGAGAGCTTGTTACTTCGAGTAAATTGGTCACTCGATATATCCCTACTCATCTTCAACTAGCCGACATCTTTACGAAGAGTCTTCTGCGTCCCTTGTTTGAGCAATTTCATGCCTAGCTTCGTGTTGGTCCACCACCTCTCAGCTTGAAAGGGGGTATTAGAGATAATTTAGAATGATTTTAAAAGAATTCTTGTATCTTTATATATTTTAAGAGACTTCCTGTATCTCTATATATGTTAGGCTAGTTTGTTACCTTATCAGTTGCATCTTTGTACTATATATATTCATCAATATATAAGATACCATTCAAGGGGAAAATATTCTTATACAAGAACACACACACACACACACACCTAGCTGAGCCGTGTCATTTACCATAGTTATAGATCAACGAAAATCAGGTTCGTGTTAATTTTCTATATCGTCTTTTAATTCATCCGACAACGGGACAATCATCCTTCCACCTTTCGTAAAATCAGGTCTAATTGTGACTAATCAAATTGATTTCTAGAAGAAACTTGGCAATTAAATAATAACAATTGTGTTTTATTATTTGCAACTAATCAACACATAATTTTCAATATTATTTGTCGAGTTATTGTCATTGTAGCCCAACAAAATTTTAGAAAATATTTAAAAGGTTTCGGGATTAGTTTTTGTTTATCATAAGGGTATAAACTCAAAAATGAAATGTTAATAAGGTGGGAGGTAAAACTAGGATTCTATATTAGTTGGGGCTTAAATTGTAAGAAGATAGTAAATCATATTTTATACCTAAATAATATAAAAGGGTGTAAATTTCAAAGAAAATTTGACAAAATATTACCTAATTAAATAGAAGTTATATTGATTTTCGCAGGAATCGATATTGAAAATTTTCCAAAAGGCCATGATTACTAACTCGTAATGATCCATTACCCTATTATTTAAAGGAAACATATGGGCCACAATGAAGTTATTTTTTTGGTAAAGTAAACATAATTTGATTTATAATTCGACAACAGGTTAGCAACACAATACTTGTATAAGATCATAGATCCTACACAACACTAATGTTACAAATTCAAAACAATGAATACTAAGGGGCAAGAAGTAAAGTGTGCATTCAAACTTACCCAACGAAGAAACATTGCATTTTTGCAGCAAGCCAGCAACCAAAAATGGAAACTTTAGCATTTAAACTATATACTGTGATAATAAAACAAACAAATAGACACCTATGGAGGGATCTGGCATTTGGTCTAGTGGTATGATTTTCGCTTCGGGTGCAAGAGGTCTCCAGTTCAATTCTTGGAATGCCCCAATCTTTTTCCTCAACAAATCAATACATTTTATGTATAATTTTTTTAAGTGCATCCATTTTGTTTAATTTAATATTCTACTGCTGATACGCACTAAAGTCAACTGAGGACTTCTAGAAACAGATCTACCTACTAAAAATGGACACATTATAACTTATATACCACAAAACATATGCTTTCACATCTGAAAAGATGCTTTTAGGTACCAACTTGGTGAAAATATAATATGCAACTGCCTACCAAAATAAGATATCTATCTGCTACCACTTTTTTTTTACTTCTATTATGTACTTACTGCATTTATATAATTAGCAAAGTGCATAAAGAAAAATGATTATAAGAATGCAATAAAAGTATCAATCAGGAAAATGGGCATTTGGTCTAGTGGTATGATTCTCGCTTAGGGTGCGAGAGGTCCCGAGTTCAATTCTCGGAATGCCCCATGCTTTACTCAATTTTCTATTTTTGGATTAAAATTAAATGCAAGAAATAACAACGTACTATCACTTATTTCAATTCAATCACACTTCCACATAAACCAAAAAGCTATATTATTTCAATTCAATCACGCTTCCACATAAACCAAAAAACTATAGAGTGATTGAAGGAAACTAGACTAGACTGGTTTGAAGATTAGTTATAATAAGCATCTGCCCAGAATTTGTAGTCTTTCACTATTAGAATTTGGAAATAAATATGCTTCCATATGAGCTTTGCAAAGGCAACATACGCCAACTTAGGACTGCAAGTGAAAACCTTAACTCACACACTCACTCACTGTAGCCTCAAATCAAATTATGGTCACTCGGTTCCAGTAGCGAACTCTACATGAGAGTCATGTAGAAAACATAAATAAAAGTCGAAAAAACATATGTGGAAGTGGTAGCACAAGCACCTCAAAGTTGACTAGTGTCACATATTTCAGACAATAAATGCCAACTCATGGGCAGATAGATACATTTGCTAATATGCAGAAATCTTGAAATGATACAGCTAGCATCATGAAAAGCATATGTAACTTCATTACCAGAGTAAGCAAACATGTAACTATACAATATCAATATTCTTTCTTTGTGAAGATGCTTTTAGGCACCAACATGGTGAAAATGTGTAAATGTCTACCAGAATAAGATATCTTTATTCTAGCAATTATTATTATTTTTTTTTTTTGTGTGTATGCATTTAAATAATCTTTTAATAATTGCATAAAGTATGAATGGGTATAAAAATGCAATATCATCAACAATAAGATGGGCATTTGGTCTAGTGGTATGATTCTCGCTTTGGGTGCGAGAGGTCCCGAGTTCGATTCTCGGAATGCCCCCTTTCTTTACTTTTTCTTCAACATAATCAACACATGTTTATATATTGTTTTCAGTGACATCTTCTTCAATGATATAAACTAATTAAAGTCAACTCTAAGGACTTTTGTTTTGCAAACGCGTCTACCTACAAAAGCGATATAATATGCCACACACATAAGCTACAGAACTAACATAAGTCATTGTCAATAAGTTCAACTCATGGTTATGGACGCTTTTTATTAAGACAACAGGTATGAAAGCACATGTTTTGTGGTCATTGTGTTCATATGGCTATTTTTTAGGAATCGAGTGAAAACGAGAGTGACATCAAACCATTGTAGCAGTATCAGTCTAATAACATAAAGGACAATAAGTTTTACATTCAACGTCTTGAATTGCTGATGATTATCAAAACAATAGTTCTTGACTTCTAATATGACTAACCTTCCTTCGTAAAAAATGTTTATTAAATTCTTAGGGGTCTCGTCTTTTTGCCTACAAAACTTGTTTGGGGCATATCTAATTACAGGTGACATGATTGGTATCCTGAAAGCTTCCATATAATATTCGCCAAATCCAAAAACATCCTAATTATGCGACTAAGGGATTATAGAAACTAGAATTCAACATAGTTAGCAGTACAACTTCATGAAACTCACCCTCGCAACCATATTATAAAACTTGAAAATAACTCATTCGATTTTCTATACTTTCTATCCACACAGAAAACGAAAAGTAAACCATTTCATATTTACCGAGAAAGTAAAATCTTCAACATGAAATAACTGTTTCTAAGCTTCTATAAATTATAACTGTCTGGTTGTTGCCGGAGTAAGACAGCAGCAAAAAGAAAATTGCTGCTAGTTTACCAGCTAATCTCTATGTAAAACTTTTTTTGATTAATGGAAATTACAACTCTTTGTAAAAGGGGTTCCGATGAAAACTATCCAGAAAAATTGATTGAAATATACATCAATGGAATATGGAACATTATTTTCAAGGAAGATGGAAAACAAAATTGATTTTTTATCGGGCGGCAAGTGAGAACACTGAAGTTGGAATTTGAGTGTTTCCATAATTATCCAAAAAGGTCGAATAAAATGGCGTAAAATTAAAAAATAAAAATGCGTTTGCCGGGAGTCGAACCCGGGTCTATTGCTTGGAAGGCAATTATCCTAACCGTTGGACTACAAACGCTGCTTGACGTTAGGGGCTTGATCACTAATGTTATTCTATGGAGTGTTTGGTAACCTGTTAATTGAAAAATTAAGAAGCAAAGTCTGAATTTTTAAAATTTACACTCTTGGTAGGGTACTAAAAAGTCTGTTTACTCCATAGAAGCCTCTTAACATTTAGAAATTGAGTAATCTAACCTATATAAATGAGTATTTTAATAATAATAACCATTTTTTTTTGTAAAATTCTAGTTTATAAAACATAATTGCAAAACAGTTTTAATCAAACACTTCTTTGATTAATTGGAAAATAACTCAAAACCAATATTGGATACAATCTGTTTCTTCAATCCTATATTTGATCTAGACATGTATTTATAGGTTCTAATTACCAACTTGAATTATAATACAATTAGGAAACTATGACCAACTTGCCATAATCCCAAGTTTACTTGCTCTCCAAGTCCTACTCGACTTAGGATTCCAACAATCACCCCGAATTTCTAAGTCCTTCTAGAGAATTCTTCAACCCCGATTCGTATTTAAACTATGAACTCGTCGTTGTCGTCACATTCCAAAAAATCATTTTCTTGTAATTTTTGGAGTCGTTCCGGACATTCAGAGGCAAAGTGACCCGATTTGTCACACCGAAAACAAATCACCTTAGATCGATCTTTTTCCTTATTTTTCCGATTTTTGCCACAACAACAATTACATTTTTTGCAATTGTTGGAAATGGGTTGAATTAAATCAGAATTAGATTGTTTATTGGGCCGATTACTTTGAGAAACCTTATTATTCCCTTTGGGCCCACCTGACCCAAATAACCCACCAGATCCATGATTACCAGTCGACACCCCTTTTCCCTTTGTCGATCTTTCCTTTGCTCCACCAAATAAGCCATCGCCACCAACTGAACTAGTGCCGCCACTACTCGATGACCATAAAACCTTTGGCTCTTCTCCTCCGTCATCACCCTCCTCTCTAATCCTTTCTTCATAAGCTTTAAGCCTTCCCACAACATCTTCAAATCCAACCGATTTGAGTTCCAAGACTTGTTCCAAAGAAACAACTATGTGGATGAACTTCGCTCTCGGTAATGATTTAAGAAACTTCTTCACAAGCTTTGTCTCATCAATTAATTCTCCTAGGGATGCCGATTTTGACGCTAATCCGGACAATCTCCCAGCAAAATCGTCAATGGATTCTGAGTCGTACATCTTTAATCCGTCGAATTCTGCCATCAAGGTTTGTAATCTAGCCTCCTTCACGCAGTCAGCACCCATGTGTCTGGCTTTGATTGCGTCCCACAACACCATTGAGGACTCCACATCTCCGATTTGCATAATCAAAGTCTCTGGGATCGCATGATACAACAGCCCCATCACTAGGTAATCTTTCTCTTCATTCTTCTCTGTTCCTGGATTGATCACAGTCCATGCTTTGTGAATTCTTAGAACAACCTTCATCCTCATAGCCCAAACTGTGTAATTTGTAGCTGTGAACATCGGATAGTGAACAGAGGTTGTTCCGATTTCCTTTGGTGGTGCCGAATTTGAGGACTCCCCTGACATGGTGATTACTCAAATAAAAAAAAGAGCTTGAAATCAGAGAAGGTTAATAGAAACCAAGGTTGATTGTTCTAAAAGTAGAACAAACAAGTAGCAATTGATCGAGAAAAATATGAATTCTATGAAGTTATTGTTCATGATTTTACTGTTCAATGTATGAACTCTGTTCACAAATTGAACACAATTAAACAAACGATTAAGTATAAAGATGATTAAGAATCAATTGCAAATCAATTGTGAATTCACTTCAAATCAATCCCAAGTTTACTTGGTCTCCAAGTCCTACTCGATTTAGGATTCCAAAAAAATGACCGCTTTCTCCAGAATATAGCATTCTTGTTATTCATTTCGGAGATTTGGTCCAAAAAATGAATGTTCGTACATTTCGGACTTACATTCCGGACTATCCATGTCTAAAACAAGAATCTATATACGATTGTCAAATTAGTACTTTGAAGTGATAAATACAGAGTCACAGACACACATTCAGATAGTTATTCCGGATTATAAAACATCAATTTATGTCTCCTGTATATAAATGTTACCGCGTGTAGTTAGACGCCTACTTGTGGTCATCCGTAATTATCTCCTATAACTCCCTCATGATGAGTTTCTCAAAGAGTGGGCATGAAGAAAGCTTTACCAATCTGCTTGTTTACCTACATAACCTTAGGCAGGACCAACCCTTATAGTTACAAAAACATCAAAACTAGTATGATGGATCATTTCCAAGTTTGTTTTGTTGCTATTGGATGTGATGGAAACAGAACATTAGAACCTTGGTTTTGGATGATATCTAACTCATATACTATGTCTGATTTTGAACAAAACTTTTGTCCACTACCCATGATGCACGTGAGGTGCTTGTCAATATCGGTCATGCAAAATGGGCGATAGCCTATTTCCCTAACATTCGTTGGAATGTAACTGAACATTGATATTCCATGTTTTATGTTGGTAACCAACGCAATGTACCGATAATAACGCTTACCGAGACAATTTGTTACTACATTCAACGATTTTTTGTTGAACTTAATTTCATGGGAGGTAAAATACTGTAAAATATTGAAATTTTTTACTTATATAATAACCATAAATGATAATATTTACTTTTTAGGGCGGTTGACTAGCATACTAACCCAGTATGCAGAGATGGTGCTTCAGAGGAGGATGCAAAAGTTTGTTCGGTAGCAATCAACAAAGATTCCGCTCGAGATATCATCTCCATTCTCGTCCGACATGTTTCGAGTTTTGATATTAAAACAACTTGTGTTGTAGATCTGAACCGCCATACATGTTCATGTGGGAAACCGCGCAGTATGGGTATAGTGTGCGGTCATGCTATTTTAGTATCACATTATTCAAACATCACAAAATTAGCCAATATGGTTTAGATATATTATCAGACTGATGTGTTTCGAACTACCTACCAGACCCAAAATGTGCACCCTCTTCCCCTTCCATCTGAATGGAAAATACCATACTCATTGATGATTGTTTTATTGTCTACTTAATCCTATTTAATTATATTTGTAATCGATTTGCAATGACTAATAGAAAATATTATTATTGCCTTAATATTTGTCGCATATTACACGGATAGAAAAAAACATAATTTAGAAGTACCATAACCTTATTAAAGATAAATATAACAAAATACATAATTTAAAAATATGGGGCATCTTTGAAAATATCTCAACCATGTTTGTATGGAAAATCAACCTCACTATTTTTCTGTATGTATTTCACCCTTTCGAGCTGCAAAATTACTTCGTCAACTTCATCCAGTAACTCATTGTCGATCTTGTGATAAATTTTGATAAAATTCTTCACCTTCGACCGTATGTCTATAAACTTAGTCTTTCAGTTCGATATTGTGCAACAGATAACTCATAATGAAACATGTTTTTCAAGCATGCCCATTGCGATCTGTACATTATATGTGACAACATGGGGACAACCAAATCATCCTCAGTTATTATGTGATCTTTTCTTGTATAGTCCACGACTGGAGTTGATTTACTGTTATTCCAGAGTTCTAAAGGCTCTATAATTCCACTCTCTTATTTATTGTGGTTCATTTTGGATTCCATGTCATTCTGGAATGACATTTCGGACTAAAATTTCGGAAGTCATATCAATCACTTATGCATAGCCAAATAAATCATAAATGTAATAGATTCCATATATATAAGTCACAGACACATATTCTAGACACGCATTTTGGAGAGATACATTCCAGACATAGCATTTCAGACACTTATTCCGAACATAGCTTTCAGACTATTAATATGTAATTAGCATGCATTGTAAACGTAGAAATAACTTAAGAATGAGTTCATCTAAGTTTGGTGTTTGCCATTATGATGAAGAATATTGATATGCTTGTTCAGATATTAACCCGTTTTCGGAAGGCCCAGATTTCCCACTCCTAGATAAACCACCTGATGAAATTTTCCAAGCTAAGAAGGTCGCTGAAGAAGCAAACGAAAGGGACTTTGAAAAAAGTTGGACACTAAATCAACATGAAGACGATCTAGCAGAACAAGTAAATGAAAAATAAAATGGGTTGCTCAAGCTATGCAAAAAGTCAAAGAAGCTGAGAAATGGATTCAATATGCAAATGTAGATTGATAAGCTTTGTGCAGAATGGGACCGTCTAACATATGTTGTTAGAATTAGAGGAGATTTCCAATTGAGCTGAAAGGTATTCATAACACATTTCATGTTTGTTATTTGAGGAAGTGCTTGGGAGAAGAACCTGATATGTTTACACTTTCAAAGTTAAGAATCGATGAGAACCAGAACTCAAGAAGTTACTTGAGGTGCCTAAAGCGATTGTCGATCGTAAAACAAAAAAGTTGCAGCACAAGATGATCGATTTGGCACTTGTGCATTGGAAGCATAGTATTAGGCTGAACGTTACTTGGGAAACGGAAAGCGACAGGAAAAGTCGTTATTCACAATTGTTTTCTTCTGCATGATTCCAGGACGGAATCATCCTAAGTAGGTGATAATTTTAATGCTCATATTTTTCGTTAGACTTATCGTTGACAGACCCTCATTTATGTTATCAAATTAATGAAAATTTTATTGTAAATAAATAAATAAATGATAAATTTTCTTACGTGTTATGAGTTTACGAAGTGTTCTTTATGTATAATATTGTATTCATGTTATACGGATAAATATTATAACGGTATGATATTTGTATAAAAATACGGTTAAAATGCCTGAATCTGACTTCGTATGACGAGGTTATGATTTTTTTGATGTTTCGAGTGCGACACAGTACAATACTGTGCGACACGGAAATTGAAATGAAAATTAGTTGATTGTTAGTGTAACACCCTTTTTCCAGAGTGGATCAGATAAAAACGTATTGGGGTCAGAGATGGGGTTTTTTTAGAGAAAATATTGTGCCACGATGTGGCAAATGAGGGACCACGAAGTGGCATGGCTTTATGAAATGCTCATTAATCTCCTGTACCATGACGTGACAAGATTATGGTTACGATATGGCGCCCGCCTGAGTGCTTAACCCTAATTGGGGTTTGTGCTCCTATTTAAGGGAGGTGAGGGCTAGCGTTTGCGCAACCTTGGCCTCCATCACCTCCCTTTCACCCTCGAAGAAACCCTAGCCTTCATTTTAACCTTGTGAACTCTTCATGGTGATTTTAGCCCTTGAAGAAGAAAAGGGAGGTGTGCTTGTTAGTTGGAAGAGTGTATCACTCTAGATCTTGCATCTCTTGTATCTTGTGGAGCTTGGGAATGTATAAATCTTCCACCTTTTTTGTTACCTCTTCATAGAGCTAGGATTTATTGCATTTCTTGACTCGTCTTCGAGTTTGGGTTAGTTAGATGAGATAAAGTTTTCAACTTTATAGCTCAACTTAGTCCCTTAGTCTATATACCTTTTGGATCTGAAGTTTGATTGTGTATTGAGTTCCATGCAAGATATTTTGGTCTAATTTCACCATTTTGACCTAGTTTGAGTTCTAGACTTGCATTGGACATGCATGTCTGTAAAGCTACGGTTTTTATGTTGGAATAGAAGTATGAAAGCCTTTTGGAAAGTATGAATGGGTGGCTTGAAGGATTAAGATCTTAACCCATTAAGTTGTGAGAGCTCAATTTCCATAGCATGGCAGCCTGCTTGGCACGACGTGACGATTGGTGTCATCATGACTGCTTTGTCGTGAAGATGCCACGATGCAACCAATGGGTGGCCACGACCTAGGTGTGGACTGGGGGTTAACTTGGACCATTGACTTTTGACCACTTTGACTTTTGGTCAAACTTTGAGGGGTGTTAAGCTATAATATGAGGTTTAGTTTGTGTTTAGTTTAGGAGGGTCGTGCAGCTGATTCTGTGGAACTTTGAGTAATGGATTTCAGCTCTTTGTTCAGGTAAGTCTTCTCATTGTATTGCCTATGTCATAGTGATGTACATGTTAGAATAGTTGCGACTTAATTGTTGATTGTTGTTATATGTCTATCTGAGTTGTTGATAAATCTAGGACTACTGATAGATCGTTGGGTTGCTAATAACCCACAGGGTTGCTGATAACCTATAGGGATACTGTGAGCCTATAGTACTTTTGATAGTCCTATGGTTGCTGATAACCCATGGTTGTTTATATTGTTGTGATGTATGTGATATTAGGACAGTTGATAGCCCTCATGACTGCTGATAGGCCTAGTGTTGCTGATAACCCGTAGTTGATTATTATGTTGTGATGTATGTAATATTTTGGGGAAATCACTAAGCTTTGTGCTTACAGTTTTTGATTAAATGTTTTTCAGGTACTTATTGGATTGCGAAGGCGGGACTGCACATGCACATCAACAATTTTATGATTCGAGATTCTGCATTATCTTCTTTATAACTCTGATTTTTGAATAATGGTTTATGAACAAGTGGATTGACTTGAATGTAACTTTATTAAAAAAAATTGTTTAGCATTGAATAGAATCATTAGAGTAGTTGCCAATGCATTATCTATCATTGGTCATTTCGTTCATTGTTAAAATCTATACATTGTATATTTTGATTTCTAGGTTTAGGTACTCCCAGTTGTTGGTTATGGAAGTATTGCTCATAGAAGACTCGGGTTTTGCAGATTTCCTTGGTTATTGGAAGTTTGGATGTTGATGTAGGGTTGTTTAGTTTTTCAGATGTGGCTTTGGATGTGCACATAATCCAATTTTGGCATGTCACGACGAAAGGGTTGGTATTTTGGATTAATCCGACCAGGGTTTTAACAACATTTCTGGATAACCTTGAAAGCTTTATCGAGCTAGTTACATGTTGGTAGGATCTGTTCAGTTTCAATCAAGATGTGGGATCTTATTTCGATCGTTCATGTGGATGTTTATGTTAACGATTGAGATTCGTCATTTTGTTAAACTTTATGGTACTTCACTCTTTGGGTAAGGTCGTGAGGAAAAAGGAATGTAGCATATCCAGGGTTGGTTTTGGGTTCTCTTGAGGGTGTGTATTATAGTAAGCTCATTAGATATTGTCAGGAGGAGTGTATATGGACTAATTATGATAGCATGAGGACACTTGGTTCAAATTATAGGCATCATTCTTATTCAGGTTATAGCCTTTGAATTGGAACAAGAGTATAACAACCTATCTCATCCTCTTGTTGTGTGCGACAATGTTTTTGTTTGATTTTGCATTGTGGAACATAAATGGATCAAATGGAGGCCTTGGGCTTCAATGGAAAGAAGTTTAGACTCTATTGGAGGTGTATGATGTTGGACAAATGATTTAAACCTAGGATTGTTCGATGGAAGCTGAGAGGTAAAATAGGAAAGGTTATGTTTTGAGCTTCTTGCATAAATTAAGGATTTAGTTTCGAGATTTTTTTAGTCATAAGTATCAAGATATAATTTTAGATCTCGCTGTTACCTTTTCGTGGATATAAAGATCATCGAAAACGGAATTGAAACGAAGAAGTTATGGTTGTTTCAAGTTAAGCCAGCAAAAGGAGTCAAGTATGTTGGGCGTACACTAGCTAGCATGTTGGGCGTACTATGTTGAAGGAAGTGTCGTTTTAGAGTGTTACATTAGGCGTAACTCTAGATACGTTGGGCGTACCATCACAGTGTAAAAACCCTATTTTGTGGTTTTGAGCCCTATTTAAGGACTCTAACCCCTTGGGGTCCTTCCTAACATCAACTTCCACCCTCTTGAGCCTCCAACTCAAAACCCTAGCCCCCTAGATCAAATATTGAGCTTTTCTATGTGTTTTAAGTTCATTTTTGATAAAAGAGAAGTTCAATCTTGTTGATTGTTGAAGCTCGAGCTTGTGGATCCAGAGCCTACATTGCTTTTCTCAACTCCAGAAGGTATAAAGCTTGAATTCTGATGATGTATTTGTTAGATCTAGCTATTTTTGGGTTTTTTGAGCTCTTTGGTCACTTTAATGCATAAATTTTAGATCTTTAAATTTTATGACCTTGTTATGGATAAAGTTGGAAAATTTATCCATCTAAACATCATTTTTATTCAGATCTAAAGGTTAGAGACTTGGACTTAATGGATTAAGTTGAGAAAGATGCATTTTTGTCCCTTTAGACTTAAAGACTAGATCTTGGTTGTTTGGACCATCCTAATGGATAAAGTTGGAACCTTTATCCGTTATGGAGTTATTAGGAGTCATAAAAATGTGATATTGGTCCCTTCCATTTCTTCATGCATGAGATATGAGGTTTTGGTTTGTGTAATAAGTTAGGGTTTAGTTGTTGGACCCTTTCTTGCCTTGAAAAGTCAAAAGTTGGAAACTTTATGACTTAGAACATTATTTGGAACTAGATCTAGGTTTTGGACGAAGTATCTTAATAGATTAAGCACTTAATAGAAAGGAGAAGGTGGCATCCAAGTACGTTGGGCGTACTTGAAGGTACGTTGTGTGTACCAAGCTGAGACCCCGTTTCTAGATGAGAGAAGTGCACTACGTTGGGCATATTAGTTGAGTACGCCGAGCTTACTCAGCCTGGGTTAACTCGTTGACTTTTTGACTTTTGACCTTTAATCATGATTTTAACCAAGTTTGACCTAAGGGCATTTTAGGTAATTTGATTTTTTTTTTTGAGATTTGAGTCCCTGTTAATTGTATATGTGACTTGTAGAGATAGCTTTTGGAGCAGTGATCGATGCAGCTATTCTTTCAGACTGTGAGGTGAGTCTCCTCACTGTATTTGCGGGTCAAAGGCACCAATGCTAACCCATTATTTTGTTAGGTAGAATGATAGATATCATGTGACTTTTATATATGTTTGTGTGATTGGGTTGTAATTAACCCCAAGGATGGGTCCATTATTGTATGATCGGGTTGAAATAAACCCCAGTGCGGGACCCATTATGGTATGATCGGGTTAAAATAAACCCCACGGCGGGGCCTATTATGGTATGATTGGGTTGAAATAAATGCCACAACGGGGCCATTATTGTACGATCGGGTTGAAATAAAGCCCCGGGCAAGGCCTATATTTGTTTATTGGGTTGGAATATACCCTAGGTCTAGGCCCAGTTGTATGTTTGGTAATCGGTACTTTGGGAAAACTCACTAAGATTTGTGCTTACAGTTTATGTTGATGGTTTCAGGTATCTCCGTTTTCAAAAAGAAAGGCCTGGCTTGATCGCACTGCATCCCCTAGAGTTTTACTCCGCACTAAATGTTTACAAATTACTCTGATGTTTTGAAATTACTATGACTTTGATCGCCTTTTGGAACAATGAATGAACGGTTTTAACTTATTTAAAAATGAAATTTTTACTCGGTATTTTGGGACGTTACAAGTTGGTATCAGAGCCTTGGTTTGAGGGATTTGGGCACACTCTTGGGTGTGTCTGAACTCAAGTTCAAGAGTTCATAAAATCTTTTAAAAGAAAATGAGTTTTCTGAAAAAAAGGATTTTAAGAAAAGGTGTGTGATGCATGCAATCAGTCGAGCTCAAGTAAGTATTTCCCAAAATACTCATACGTGTGTTATGCTTATTGCATTGGTATGAGTATATGAGAATTGCATGCTAGATTAGGGCTAAGGATCTGTTTAGGATTTGCATGATAGAATGCTAGGGGAGATACCTTTATATGCATGTTGATTGAGCTTTTGTAACTTCATGCTAGTATCGATATCAGATGTTGGATAAAATGGCCTAATTTGTGAAGCTTGGTATCCTAGTAGGTATTGGATGTTATGTCAGATTTGGAATCTATGTTGATGGAGTTGATTGCTAAGTGTATGCTTTAAAAATTGTATACGATTAGGATCATATAGCCCTAGAAGGACTGATTTGGCCTTATTTCTTGTTCCTTGTTTGGTTGTGAGCTTAGGGTAGAATCATTCATTTGACAGTCTATGTGATACCGTTTTGTGTATAATTTGCATGCATAAGGAAATTGATAGTGTTAGTGGAAGTTCCTAGCATCGTAGTAACAAGTAAGTTGGAGGATGCCTTTATGTTTTAGGGTCTTACTGCCTAAATGATGCTTGCTTTATGCTTTTTGGGACCCATATTGATGTGAGCTAACTACTAAGTGAATATATTAAGTTACATGCAGTAAAGGTTAAATAATTTTAAAGTGAGTTACATGGCCCTATTACGCAGCTCTTGTTTGATTCTATGTAGAGTTGGGTCTTTTATTAGAAAGATTGTTTAAGGTTTGTTGCATGTAATTGTATTCATGAAGTAGTTAGCTGATATTAGTAAGGATTCTTCAACAGTTGACGACACGGTGAGGTTGGAATCCTAAGAGATCCTAGTAAGTGTCTTAGAGGAATTGACACACTGTTTAACGGTGGGTATTCGTTTGAGAACGGGTATGTGGGGTTGGATCGAAAGGTAGGGGACATGAGTAGTTACTTAGAGGATCCAGGACAATCCTTGAGGAAAGTAAGGATAGGTGTGGAAGGTAGTATTGGGTCTGTACTACTGAAAGCACAAGATCCGTACTCGAATTGAGGAGGATTTTTTGGATTCTAAGGAGCTGATGGAGGATAGATTGTATGGTTTGGCACCATGATTTACTGCAATGTGTTTCCGTCTCATTCGGTTTATCTATTATGGTTGTTCAGGATGAGGATGGACTTGGTGATCGTTTAGGCCTTAGTAGCAATGTCATTTTAGGTTTGAATGGTGCAGACTTAGCTGAGTTGGTTGATTTCGAGGTCTCGAGGGTCTTGCTCGAGGTAGTGCCATTTGAGTCGTGGGACTCAAGAAGGAAGCGATTGGGAAGATCGAATCAAGGATTGCAGTCGGAGGCTGAGTAATTGGAAGAAGGATTGAGATGTCACTATCTACGATGAGGGTTATGTTCTTCCAGCTTCGTGTCTGAAGGAAAGAAAGAGCAAATATGGGATTTTCAAAGTTGAGATGTAGACCCAGTTTGGGGCTAGATGGTCGCGGATTGTTAGCGGTAAGTATGGCAGTGTGGGAATGCACAAGAGGATTCTTGTGGTATGGTTGCCTTGAGATGAGATCAAGGGTATGTTTTCTTAGAATTTAGTTAAGATATAGTGCTATATTTAATTGTTCTAGTTGATCAAGGAAGGTGAATTGGGGGCAACAACTTTTGTTGTCTTTGATGTATCTTGACTATGAAAATGTTTCCTTAGTATTTATGAATGATCCTCGCGATGAACTGATGGTTGGGGAATTGTAGGTGAGGAGTGTAGTGGTCCACTTGTTTTTAGATAGGAAGTCGATGTTATAAATGAACTGTCAGAATTATTGTTTTTGCATCTGCATGAGATTCTTGATGTTAAATGTGACATCCCCTAATTTCTCGGCCAGAAAAGACCGATTTAATTTATGCTTTTTAAAATAAAATCAGAGAAATCTTTTTAAAAGATGTTGCGGAATTAGTCCCCAAACAAAATATGATAAAAGTTTATCAAAACCCTTCATTAAGAAGGTATATGTTTTCCATATATATATATATCAAAACCTCGGGATGTCATGTTCCGATACAGATCCAAAAGCATAAACAAGACATTATAAGCCTTTCAACAATTATTTACAACTACTGGCCTATAATCCAGAAATCTCTCGTTGTCCTCCGACTATGCTCGGGGTCCACTACCTGTAACATAAAAAGCTGAGTGGGTCAGGCTTGGGAGCCTGGTGAGCATATAGGGTTTTCAACCCACAATAATAATAAACTTACTAAGTTCATCAATCAACAATAACCCTGATTACCCGTTCCCGTTATCCTCACTTTATGTCCCTAAACACTTGTCACAAGGGACCTAGCCTAAAGAATATCACCGGGATGGACACTACTGCTAAGGGGTTTCCTCAGCCATACATGTCCTAAAGGCAACCATGAGGGGGATGGAGTACAGCGAATGAACACTCTTAGTTCATTAACACCTACAGGTTGCGGACCTGCTAATGTTTCCCACTGGACTGTCTAGAAAGTCCGTGGTCGTCATCCAAACTCCGCTAGATGACTGGATCTCAAAACACATCGAGGCCTCTCATCAATTTTATTTTATCACACATCACAATCTACCCATGTTCTACCCAACATATTTGTAGATAAAAATACTTATACAGTTTAAAACTTGTATAAAACGTCAACACAACAATCACCTCAAATAAATAATTAATATATTTACACATAGCACATATTATAAGGTAAATACTTCATATCTATGTGTAAAATGAAAGTGACTATACACTCACATGATTTGATGATAATCGGGCAGCAATTCGTTTCCTAAAACGACCGTTTCTAATAAAACCGGGAGTTTTATTGAGAAACCGGGCTTTGTAAAAGTCGGGCTTCGAAACCGAAAAGATAAATTTTCCGGGCTTCTCGGGCACTTCGTGGGGTATTCCGGGCTTTACAATCGATACCGGGGCTTTGCGGAATGTTAATATGAAGAAAATATGGGTTTAGGGGCTAAATATGGCAAAATTCCAAAAATACCCGGGAGGTCTCGCACCCTCCTATTTATAGGGGGAAGCTTCTGATCGGACGGCCAGGAGGCTTCTGATCCGACGGCTGAGAAGGCTCGCAGAGGGGGAGGCTCGCATGAGGGCTGCGCGTGCGAAGGGCTCTCTGGCGGCTTGTGATTGGACCGAGGTCTAGGGTCCGAAGTAGGGGGTTCGTGGCGCCTGCGAGGGTTCGGACTCATGAGTCACTACACACGCGTCGGATGCGAGGCTCGCCACCGAGGCTTCTACGTGTAGTCAGCGGATTGGACCGCAGCTCGGACTCGGAAGGACATGACACGCCTCGCCAGGTGGCTTCGTGACTCAGCAGCTTGGTGACTCAGCAGCTTCGGTGACTCAGCAGCTTCGGTGACTCAGCAGGACACGTGTCACATGCGAGGCAAGGGTGACGTGGCAAAGTGTGACTATGCGAAATTTCTCGGTTTTCACGCCAAAACTTCTAAAATCCATAACTTTCGCATACGAGCTCCGTTTTTGACGTTCTTTATATGCACGCGTAGCTAAAATTACGATCTACAACTTCCGTTTAGACTTCGTCGGCTAATTTTGACTTTAAATTTTATATTATTATTTTTAACAGACCGGGACAGGAAATCCGTTAAAAATTCATAACTTCTTCATCCGACGTCCGTTTTCGTCAGACTTTTTACCGTTGTGCTCCTAATAACGAGACCTTCAATTCTCGTTTAGGTTGTGTCGGCTAAAAATCGCTCGATCTAAAATTCGAGTTTTTAGCTGTCTACTGCTACGCTGAAACTTCGAAAAATCATAACTTCCTCATACGAAGTCAGATTTGGGCGTTCTTTTTATCGAACTTCTCGGTTTAACGAATACTACAACTTTCGTTTAGATTACTAAGGCTAAAAAGTAGTTTATCAAAAACTCACTTTTTACGACATTCAGCACCGTGCCGGTTTTGTCGCGAAACTTCGACAGGTCATAACTTCTTCGTTATAACTCGGATTTTGGTATTCTTTATATCCCCGAAATCCTTGTTTCGACCACTACAACTTTATGTAAAGATATCGGGCTTATCTCACACTTAAATTTTGACGCTTATTTTTATTCTTAATTAATTAAGCCCTAATAATTAAGCATAAAACACATTATTCACATAATATTCACATAACTCCTTTTCATTTCTTCAAAATGAGTTACAAAGGTTAACCTAGACTATCAACTCGATATAAATGCCTAGGCTAGAAACACGAGTGTTACAATTCTCTCCCCCTTAGGATGATTCCGTCCCCGGAATCATATATCACCAAACAAATGCGGGTGGCGACTCATCATGTCACTCTCCGTTTCCCAAGTGAGATTTGGTCCATTCGTATGTTTCCAGCGCACAAGCACTAAATCGACCATCTTGCGTCGTAACTTCATAGTCTTACGGTCAACGATTGCCTCAGGTTCTTCGATCAACCTCTTGTTTTCGTCCAACCTTAACTCAGAAATCGGAATTATGTCGGGCACATCTCCTGTGAACTTTCTCAAATAACACACATGAAAGGTGTTATGAATACCCTCTAGTTCTTCCGGTAACTCTAGCTTGTAAGCTTGATTTCCGATTCTCTGAAGAACTTTAAATGGTCCAATAAACCTTGGACTCAACTTCCCTCTCTTACCAAATCTTATAAGTCCTTTCCACGGTGAGACTTTAAGTAAAACCGAATCTCCAACATCGAAGGATATCGGTTGTCTTTTCTTGTCAGCATAACTCTTTTGTCGATCTTGAGCAGCTAACATCCTTTCCCTTATCACTTTCAACTTTTCAGCAGTCTCATGGACTATTTCAGGTCCCATAAACTGCTTTTCCCCAGCTTCCAGCCAACATGATGGCGTTCGACACTTCTCCCCATACAAAGCGTGATAAGGTGCCATCTTAATGCTTGAGTGGAAACTATTATTATAGGAGAATTCTACTAAAGGTAAGTGTTCATCCCAGTTACCTTGGAATTCTAGGGTACATGCTCTCAGCATATCCTCCAATGTTTGAATTGTTCGCTCGCTCTGACCATCGGTTTGCGGATGGTAAGCTGTACTCAAACACAACTTGGTACCCAATTCCTCTTGTAGACTCCTCCAAAACCTTGAGGTAAAACGGCTATCACGATCGGACACAATCGTTAATGGAACACCGTGAAGCCTCACAATTTCTTTCACGTAAGAATTCGCAAGTTTATCCATAGACCATTTCTCTTTGGCCGCTATGAAATGCGCACTCTTAGTGAAGCGATCAACGACCACCCAAATCATGTCGTGACCATTCCTTGTTCTGGGCAGTTTAGTCACAAAATCCATGGTGATGTCTTCCCATTTACCCATGGGTACGGGTAAAGGTTCTAAACTCCCATACGGTTTCTGATGTTGTGCCTTAACCCTAGCACAAGTTACACACTCGGCCACATACTTAGCAACATCGAGCTTCATCGTCGGCCACCAATAATAGGGTTTTAGATCCCTATACATTTTCGTACTGCCGGGATGAATCGAGTACATGGTCTTGTGAGCTTCTTCCATCAGAAGATCTCTTATTCCGCCCATCTTAGGTACCCAAATTCTATCTTGAAATACCTTCAACCCTTGGTTGTTTGTACCGAACACTAACGTTTTGCCTAAACGTTCTTCCTTTCGGTCATTTTTCTCTAAAGCTTCCTCTTGAGCTTTCTTTATACTTTCCAGAATTGTCGAGACAACTTCAATTCTCAACGCTCTTGGCCTTTTCTTTTCAAGGTTTACCTTCCGACTGAGAGCATCGGCAACAACATTTGCTTTACCAGGGTGGTAAAGTATCTCACAGTCGTAGTCCTTGAGTAACTCTAGCCAGCGTCGTTGCCTCATGTTCAATTCCTTCTGATTAAAGAGATATTGGAGACTCTTATGATCAGTGAAAAGTTTACACTTGGTGCCATAAAGATAATGCCTCCATATCTTTAAGGCAAATACTACCGCTGCCAACTCCAAATCATGAGTGGGGTAGTTCTTTTCATGCTCCTTCAATTGCCTCGATGCATACGCGATCACTTTATCCCTTTGGGTCAGAACACAACCTAACCCAACTCCGGATGCATCGCTATAAACTGCAAAGTCATCAACTCCTTCGGGCAATGAAAGAATCGGTGCTTCACACAATCTCTTCTTCAACTTCTCAAAGGCTTCCTTATGCTTCTCATTCCAAGAATAAGTGGCTCCTTTGTGGGTCAAAGCTGTTAATGGAGTAGCAATCGAAGAAAAGCCTTGGATAAACCTTCGGTAATATCCAGCTAATCCTAAAAAGCTTCGAATCTCCGTAGGACTTTTTGGTTGTTCCCACTTCATTACAGCTTCAATCTTTGCTGGGTCGACCATTATCCCTTCTTGGTTAACCACATGACCTAAAAATTGGACTTCTTGAATCCAAAATTCACACTTGGAGAACTTTGCATACAGCTTCTCCTTTTTCAGGACTTCTAGCACTTCACGCAGATGCTTTTCATGCTCCTGCTTGCTTTTCGAATAAATCAAGATATCATCTATGAATACTATCACGGATTTATCTAAGAATGGTTTACAAACCCTATTCATCAAATCCATGAAAGCTGCTGGGGCATTGGTTAGTCCGAACGACATAACCAAAAATTCATAGTGTCCATATCTCGTTCTAAAAGCAGTCTTTTCGATGTCCTGCTCTCTCACCTTTAGTTGATGGTATCCCGACCTAAGATCGATCTTCGAGAAATAGCTCGAACCCTGCAACTGGTCGAACAAGTCATCGATCCTTGGCAACGGGTACTTGTTCTTTATCGTCACTTTGTTCATCTCTCTGTAATCGATGCACATTCTCATGCTTCCGTCTTTCTTCTTTACAAATAACACAGGGGCTCCCCAGGGTGATGAACTAGGTCGAATGAAACCTTTGTCCAATAACTCCTGAAGTTGTGTCATAAGTTCTTTCATTTCGGTTGGCGCTAATCGATAAGGTGCTTTCGCTATCGGCGTCGTTCCTGGTAACAAGTCGATACGAAATTCTACTTGTCGATCAGGGGGCAATCCGGGAAGATCTTCGGGAAAGACATCCGGATAATCGCACACCACCGGAATATTCTGCACCTCCTTCTTTTCCATCTTGGCATCGATCACGAATGCTAGATATGATGTACATCCCTTGGCCAAACACTTTCTGGCTTTCATTAGGGAAATGATTCCAGAGTTTACTCTGCGTTTGTCTCCGTACACCATAAACGACTCTTTCCCTGGCGGGTTTACTTTTACTATCTTCTTTCTACATAGTATTTCTGCATCATTGGCGCTAAGCCAATCCATTCCTAAAACTATGTCGAATCCATTTAACTCAATAGGCAATAATTCCTCTTGGAACTTATTCCCATCCAAGTCAATGAGGATGTTTTTCATACGATGGCTAACAGGTACAAACTTGCCACTAGCAATCTCGACTAATAAGGCATTAACTAGCCTATCTACAGGCAAAGCTAGCTTTCTACCAAATTCATGCGATATAAAGGAGTAATTGGCTCCAGAATCAAACAAAATTTGGGCAGGCAATTCGTTTACGAGAAAGGTACCTGAAGCGACATCGACTTCTTCTTTTGCAGCTTCAAGTGTCATCTGAAAGGCTCTCGCCTTTGGCTTTGGTGGTAGATTGGGCTTTGCGGCATTCTTCCTCTTTGGACAGTCTTTAAGAACATGCCCTACTTCATGGCACTCAAAACATACCCTCTTGTCGGACGGACACACGTTGGCATAATGCCCAGTCTTACCACATTTGAAGCAAGTCACCTCCTCACTACATCTCCCAGAGTGTTTTCTCTTGCACTTCTCACACCATTTCACTTCACCTCCTCCTCCTCCAAACTTCTTGGACTTAGAAAATTTGCTTTTCTTGTTGGAACCCGAAGTTCCTTCAAATTTTCTCTTTTCACCAACTTCTGCCCTCTCCAGACCCTTCTCCTTGATCTGAACCTCGACATTCTTAGCAGCCCATATGGCGGCTTTTAAAGTGGTTGCTTGCTTAACCATCGGACCAAAGTCCGCTGGTAATCCGAGGGCAAACTTGTTGACCTTAGAGAGTTCAGTTGGAACTAGATGAGGAACTAGCTTCATCTTTTCCATAAAACTGGCAGCGTATTCAGTAACGCTCATCTTTCCTTTCTTTAAATTCTGAAACTCATTATTGATTTCCAGAAGATCCTGCTCAGAGCAGTACTGCAATTTCAGTTGGACCACAAATTCTTCCCAAGACATCTTACTAGCTTCACCCTTGGGCATCGAATCAGCTAGTAACTTCCACCAGCTCAACACACCAGACTTTAACAGAGGAATTGCAAGTGCGGTCTTTTGTTTGTTGCTGCACTCGCAACTTTCAAACATCGTCTCCATTTCGGAGATCCAATTCATGACTTCCACCGGTGTCGGACTCCCAGATAGACACGGCGGTTTGGATGCCATGAAATCTTTGTATTTGCATCCGCGTCCATCAACTCCTCCATCCTGGTTGTTTTGTCTAACTATCGGTGGGTTGGCTTGACCAAGAGTCCCACTGTAGTTCCCTCCTACTGATTGCCCTTCATTCAATACGGGTTGTTCAACAGGCATCGTAGTCTCTTCCCTATGTTGTTGTAGTAATCGCCTTGTCTCCTCCATTTGGCGATCTAACATCATTTGCATCATTGCTTGTACCCCAGCCATCGTCATTGGCTCAGGTGCAACTCCTACAACAGGTACTTGCTCAACTACTTGAGGTTGAGGCTGTTGATCCCTGTTTCCGTTTGCATTTGCAGCTCCACTACGAGTTATGGCCATTACAATCTATATAACGAATAAGGCGAATTTAGGTCTTTATCCTTGTTAGACATGTCAATTCCCTTATCACTCCGAAACGTTTACGTGTTAGTTCTAATCTCGTAATCATACGCTTAGAATCCTACACACATAAGGTTTCCAGATCCGGTCGGCAACAGACCATAGATCCGAACAAATAATGGCACACATGGAAAACACATAGCATTTAGCACATAAGGGCATTTTAGGCATCTTCCCTAAAATAAACTAGTGCTCGTGTCTAGAATATGGTAGACACTCATCTCACAATCATCACTTAGCATTCTAAGTTCAAGTCTAGAAATTCTACAATTTCTTAGTTCGCTTAAACTAATGCTCTGATACCAACTGTGACATCCCCTAATTTCTCGGCCAGAAAAGACCGATTTAATTTATGCTTTTTAAAATAAAATCAGAGAAATCTTTTTAAAAGATGTTGCGGAATTAGTCCCCAAACAAAATATGATAAAAGTTTATCAAAACCCTTCATTAAGAAGGTATATGTTTTCCATATATATATATATATCAAAACCTCGGGATGTCATGTTCCGATACAGATCCAAAAGCATAAACAAGACATTATAAGCCTTTCAACAATTATTTACAACTACTGGCCTATAATCCAGAAATCTCTCGTTGTCCTCCGACTATGCTCGGGGTCCACTACCTGTAACATAAAAAGCTGAGTGGGTCAGGCTTGGGAGCCTGGTGAGCATATAGGGTTTTCAACCCACAATAATAATAAACTTACTAAGTTCATCAATCAACAATAACCCTGATTACCCGTTCCCGTTATCCTCACTTTATGTCCCTAAACACTTGTCACAAGGGACCTAGCCTAAAGAATATCACCGGGATGGACACTACTGCTAAGGGGTTTCCTCAGCCATACATGTCCTAAAGGCAACCATGAGGGGGATGGAGTACAGCGAATGAACACTCTTAGTTCATTAACACCTACAGGTTGCGGACCTGCTAATGTTTCCCACTGGACTGTCTAGAAAGTCCGTGGTCGTCATCCAAACTCCGCTAGATGACTGGATCTCAAAACACATCGAGGCCTCTCATCAATTTTATTTTATCACACATCACAATCTACCCATGTTCTACCCAACATATTTGTAGATAAAAATACTTATACAGTTTAAAACTTGTATAAAACGTCAACACAACAATCACCTCAAATAAATAATTAATATATTTACACATAGCACATATTATAAGGTAAATACTTCATATCTATGTGTAAAATGAAAGTGACTATACACTCACATGATTTGATGATAATCGGGCAGCAATTCGTTTCCTAAAACGACCGTTTCTAATAAAACCGGGAGTTTTATTGAGAAACCGGGCTTTGTAAAAGTCGGGCTTCGAAACCGAAAAGATAAATTTTCCGGGCTTCTCGGGCACTTCGTGGGGTATTCCGGGCTTTACAATCGATACCGGGGCTTTGCGGAATGTTAATATGAAGAAAATATGGGTTTAGGGGCTAAATATGGCAAAATTCCAAAAATACCCGGGAGGTCTCGCACCCTCCTATTTATAGGGGGAAGCTTCTGATCGGACGGCCAGGAGGCTTCTGATCCGACGGCTGAGAAGGCTCGCAGAGGGGGAGGCTCGCATGAGGGCTGCGCGTGCGAAGGGCTCTCTGGCGGCTTGTGATTGGACCGAGGTCTAGGGTCCGAAGTAGGGGGTTCGTGGCGCCTGCGAGGGTTCGGACTCATGAGTCACTACACACGCGTCGGATGCGAGGCTCGCCACCGAGGCTTCTACGTGTAGTCAGCGGATTGGACCGCAGCTCGGACTCGGAAGGACATGACACGCCTCGCCAGGTGGCTTCGTGACTCAGCAGCTTGGTGACTCAGCAGCTTCGGTGACTCAGCAGGACACGTGTCACATGCGAGGCAAGGGTGACGTGGCAAAGTGTGACTATGCGAAATTTCTCGGTTTTCACGCCAAAACTTCTAAAATCCATAACTTTCGCATACGAGCTCCGTTTTTGACGTTCTTTATATGCACGCGTAGCTAAAATTACGATCTACAACTTCCGTTTAGACTTCGTCGGCTAATTTTGACTTTAAATTTTATATTATTATTTTTAACAGACCGGGACAGGAAATCCGTTAAAAATTCATAACTTCTTCATCCGACGTCCGTTTTCGTCAGACTTTTTACCGTTGTGCTCCTAATAACGAGACCTTCAATTCTCGTTTAGGTTGTGTCGGCTAAAAATCGCTCGATCTAAAATTCGAGTTTTTAGCTGTCTACTGCTACGCTGAAACTTCGAAAAATCATAACTTCCTCATACGAAGTCAGATTTGGGCGTTCTTTTTATCGAACTTCTCGGTTTAACGAATACTACAACTTTCGTTTAGATTACTAAGGCTAAAAAGTAGTTTATCAAAAACTCACTTTTTACGACATTCAGCACCGTGCCGGTTTTGTCGCGAAACTTCGACAGGTCATAACTTCTTCGTTATAACTCGGATTTTGGTATTCTTTATATCCCCGAAATCCTTGTTTCGACCACTACAACTTTATGTAAAGATATCGGGCTTATCTCACACTTAAATTTTGACGCTTATTTTTATTCTTAATTAATTAAGCCCTAATAATTAAGCATAAAACACATTATTCACATAATATTCACATAACTCCTTTTCATTTCTTCAAAATGAGTTACAAAGGTTAGCCTAGACTATCAACTCGATATAAATGCCTAGGCTAGAAACACGAGTGTTACATTAAAGGCGGTTATGATTGGAAGGTTTTCGAGGTCTCCATCTGAGGTTCAAAATCTCTTTGAGTTTGCTTGGTCTTTATCTGGAAGATCATCTTTCATTTTTTATACATTACAAGGGTCATGCTATGTATCTGGTTGAGCTGATTTGAGTTTTGGTCGGTTTGCAATGTTAGTTGGTGGTAGTTCAAACCCTAATTGGGGGAGAACTGGGTATTCTGTTGGAAAGATCCTCAATTTGTTCGCACAGTTGGTATCAGAACAATAGGTCACAAGAATATGAGGTTCCGGTATGCGAGACTTTGGTCCAAGATTTGGTCAAGTCGGGGGTGTAGAGTTAGTTGCCACTGGATGTGTGCTTAGTAATGCATGAGTTGTATTCGCTACAGGAAGTTGTTGGATAAGGAGCTCGTTGTAGCCAATGGTTCCTTTCGGATGTTGATGAATAGATTGAGATGTGTTTGGTTTGTTCAGGTTGAGAATTGGTTGTTGAGGGATTTGTTAGCTCGTTGTATAGATTAATATCTTTAGTCTAATCTAGGTAGTTGATGATCAATAAATTAGCTTTAGAGTTTGGTATGTTTAGTTCCACACGAGTTTTGTTCAACATTAAATAGAATCATTAGAGTAGTTGCCAATGCATTCTCAATTGTTGGTCATTTCGTTCATTTTCAAAATCTATACATTGTATATTTTTATTTATGGGTTTGGGTAACCCCAATTGTTGGTTATGGAAGTATTGTTCATAGTAGGCTCAGGTTTGGCAGATTTCCTTGGTTAGTAGAAGTTCGGATGTTGAGGTAGGGTTGTTTATTTTTTCAGGTGTGGCTTTGGATCTGCACAGAATCAAATTTTGGCATGTCGCGGCAGAAGGGTTGGTATTTTGGATTAATCCGACCAGGGTTTTAACAACATTTCTAGATAACCTTGGAAGCTTTATCGAGCTAGTTACATGTTGGTAGGAATCGTTCAGTTTCAATAAAGATGTAGGATCTTATTTCGATCTTTCATGTGGATGTTTATGTTAACAATTGAGATTCATCATTTTGTTAGACCTTCTGGTACTTCACTCTTTAGGTAAGGTCGTGAGGAAAAAGGAATGCAACAGATCCAAGTTTGGTTTTGGGTTCTCTTGAGGGTGTGTATTATAGTAAGTTCATTAGATATTGTTAGTACGAGTATATGTGGACTGATTATGATAGCACGAGGACACTTGGTTCGAATTATAGGCATGGTTCTTATTTAGGTTATAGCCTTTGAATTGGAACAAGAGTATAACAGCCTATCTCATCCTCTGGTTGTGTGCAGCCATATTTTTGTTTGATTTTGCATTGTTAACAGACTGTACTGTGAAAGGAATTGTGTGTGATAGAAGTGTACGATCTATGTTGTTTTTGGTTAGCATTCAGAGGGATGTAGATTAGGTCGCTACAAGTCGGTGGATTGATGGTTGAGTATCTTTAGGCCCATATGGTGCTGGTCGTGAATCTTCAGGCCCGTGATGGAATGACGACAAGTTCGGTGTAGTACCGTGTGTTGGATTAGGTGTCTAAGACCATAACTATAATTGTTATGTACTTAAATTGATAGCAGCACAGTCATTTTTGGTTACCCTCAAACTTAGCAATTGGACAAAGAAATTATGAAAGGGGAGAAGTTAATTTATTATAAGATTAATAAATTAATATAAATGATTTATTAATGTGTTATGAAAATAATATATTAATTAGAAATCATAATATTTAATTAATAGTTAGCCAGGAAGGCAGGAATTAATTAGAATTAATTTTGGGGTTAATTGTATTAATTATAAAATATGGGGACTAGTTTGCAATTATTAAATAGTTGGAAGGAACGTTCCAAAACCTCCTTAGAGAAGGTGGATGAAATTCATAGGGGAAACCCTAATGAATTCGTCCAAGGGCCTTGGATAAAGCTTCTGGATTTGCTTGGGCCCTAAGCATGGGAATCCTAGGGTTATCCCTTAAACCCTAGCTTTGGGGCTAAGTTACCTTGACTATTTAAGGAGCCTCCTAGCTCCTAATTTTGGCCATCCCTTCCCTAGGAGAAACCTTGGACCGAAAATTGCATCCTTCCTCTCCTTTCTCTATAGTTTCCTTCTTGCTAGCTCTTGGGTGTGATTCCATCACATGCACGAAAATTGTGGTGCTAGGCTTCCAAGAAGATCAATATCTAAGGATTATAAATTGTTTACTTTATTAATTGAAAGGTATATAATTCTAAAACCCTTCCTAGTTATTTTCGAAAATAGCTTCTTCCCTTAGAGTTCTTGTTTTGCAATTCAAAGTAATGTGTTCAATAGTTAAAACATAGATCCAAAGTAGGTTGCCTATGAACTTAGAAATTGTTTTTCTACCAGGATGCAACACAACAAACAAAAACATCATCCTAACCAGGATACCGACCTAACCAGTCACTAGCATATACCATCCTAACTACCAGGATGCAACACAACAAACAAAAACATAACAACGATACCCGGATCACAATCCGATAAAAGGGCCGGCCTTGGTGTCGTAGACCCTGTCGATATAGTGAGGATAACTCACCTCGCAACTGCTGACTGAACAGATAAGCCCAAGCTGCTCCGACCACTGACACGATCTCCACCACTATCCAACACCAACGCTGAACTCAAAACAATATCCAACAATTACTAAAATGCCCCTGGAAGTCAACTGGTCAACCCTTGGTCAAAGTCAAAGTCAAAGTCAACCCCTGACTGACTCTACTCTCCGAGTCAACCCGATGACTCGCCGAGTCCCCATGCTCAGAACTTCTCCCAATCCGCGACTCAACTCGCCGAGTCACCCTGAGACTCGCCAAGTCCAACAACTCTGAGTCCTTTCACACTCGACTCACCGAGTCATCCCTTGACTCACTGATTCACAGCCCAACCAGAAGAAAGGTTAGGACCTCACGACCAGACTCGCCGAGTCCAAGACTATCTGCAACTAACTCGCCGAGTTCCTGCCCATCTTCAACCAACTCGCCGAGTTGTTCTTCCAACTCATCGAGTTTCAGTCTATCTTCAAGCAACTCGCCGAGTACAACCTTGTGACTCGCCGAGTACCCCCAGATCTGAAACCATACAGAGGCTTTCCAAGCCATGCAGAAGCTCTAAACCATAGATCTACCTTTCTACAAGCCATCCATCACGTAAAGTGGCAAACTTTACGTGAATCCAAAGAGATCCAAACATTTTACACTCTAGGGCTAGGGTTTAGGACAAAAGAACTTCACCAACAACTCTTGAGCATAGACTTTATGGCTTTCTGGATCATTAACAACCTAGATCTGAGGTAGCAACCTTAGATCTTTCACCAACTTGAGATGGACCTCATTTATGCCCCAAAACCCCCACCAATGATAGATCTAGATGCACAAAAGCTCAAACAGAAGATTATTACCTCAAATGAAGGCTCCCACTGATGAATGAACCAATTCTCTGCAAAGACCCTTGCTCCACTCTTCTTGCTCTTCAATTTCCTTCCAAGATTACCTCCTCCAAGGCTCTAATCTCTCACCAAGGAAGGCTCACACGAATTTAGGGTTTCTGGAACTCAAAGGGAAGGTAAAGAGGCTGGGGAAGAAGTGTTATGTTCTTTATATAGGGCTCAACCTCCGAAATTAGGGGTTTCTCCACTCAGCACCAACTTGCCGAGTCCACCCATACTACTCGCCGAGTGGGTCACTTAACACGCGACCAGAGTCGCGACCCTACTCGCCGAGTCCACTCGTGGACTCGCCGAGTTGCCCTTTCCCACTTACACTTTTAGCCCTTCAACTCTACTTCTGATATTCCGGGATGTTACAATTCTCCCCCACTTAAATTAGGCTTCGTCCTCGAAGCCTGCGGCAACATAACTCCAGAACTACTCTCGCAATGCACCACCTGGCGTTATGTGACATCCCCAAAATCACGGCCAGAAAAGACCGGATTGTTTATGCTTTGTTTAAAAATCAGAGTACTTCATTTCATAAAAATGTTGCGGAATTTGCTCCCAGAAAAACATGGTAAATATGTTATTAAAACATTTTCGAAGAAACGTATTTATTTCATTTTAAAACGTATGGGATGTCATCGTTAATACAGAAACATAAGCATAAGCAGAACTTACAATTATTTACACTAGTGATCTACATCTCTTTAAATCTCTCAGTGTAATGTCACTTCATATCAACACCTGTGATATAAATAAACTGAGTGGGTCAGGTTGGGAAACCTGGTGAGCACATAGGGTTTTCAACCCACAATAATATAATTATTATTTTTAAACATCAAACAATCAACCCAATTACCCATTCCCATTATCCTCACATTACGTCCCTAAAACATCTAACACAAGGGACCTAGTCAAAGGACTATCATTGGGATGGAGTATACCTGGTGAGCACACAGTTCACACAGTTCGAATAAACACACATTTCGGTTAAACACACAGTTCGAATAAACACCTACAGGTTGCGAGCCTGCTAGTGTTCCACTGGACTGTCTAGAATAGTCCGTGGTCGTCATCTATACTCCGCTAGATGACTAGATCATCAAGAACAGCTACAACGAGGCCTCTCATTATTTTATTTTGTCACACAACAACTATTACATCTACCCATGTTTTACCCAACACATTTTGTAGATATAAAATACATATACGGTTTAAATTATTGAAAACATGTATAAAACGTTCATCCAGCATAGATAGCAAGTATACATATAATATACACACACAGCACGTAAAATACTTCATATCTATGTGTAAGCTGAAAGTAACTATGCACTCACTTGGTAAGGTGGTGACTCGGCACTTGGACAGCTCTTCGTTACTTCTTAAAACAATTTTTCCTTGACCAAAACCTAGTATCATTACCACTAGATTTTAGTCTAACGCTTTGACGAGACTAATTTAATAGTCTAGCTATTATTACTATTATATAAGCGTTAAATCACACTCAATATAACTCATAATAATAGCCCAAATAATTATTTTAAGGTCCTAACAATGTTACTATAATTAAATAAAATCTATATTAAATATACTATAGGCGTAGCTCACTTACAGCGGGTTTTTATTAAAAACCGGGCTTCGCTGGAGCAGCGTTTCCGAGCCGAAAGCTTTTCTTCTCGGAGCCGTCGGGAGCTCCGGGGCTTTCTTCTCGTGATAGGGAGGTTCCCTAGACTTGGGAGGGGTTTAGGGAGGTTAGAGAGAAGTTATAGAGAGAAAGAAAGGCTTATGGTGTGAAGAAAATATGAGGAGTTCACCCTTGTATTTATAGGAAGTGTATAGTAAAGTAGTCTCCAAGCTTCGTCCGTAACTTTTGCATACGAGCTCCGTTTTTGTCTGTCTTTTTACTATTGAGTTCCTATTAATGAGATCTTCAACTTTCATTTAGACCTCGTTAGCTAATTCTCATTCTATCTCGGATTTACAAAACTGTATCGAATTTGTCGCGCTCGAAAAGTAGAGACTAAGCTTCATCCATAACTTTCGCATACGAGTTCCGTTTTTGTCTATCTTTTTACCGTTGAGTTCCTATTAATGAGATCTTCAACTCTCATTTAGACCTCGTTGGCTAATTCTCATTCTATCTCGGATTTACAAAACTGTATCGAATTCGCCGCGCTCGAAAAGTATGGACTAAGCTTCGTCCATATCTTTCGCATACGAGCTCTATTATCGACGTTCTTTATATCCACGTGTTGGTATTTACAAGTACTACAACTTTCATTTAGATCCCGTCGGCTAAAAATCGACCGATCTAAAATTCAGATTTCGGGCTGTGCACTGCTATGCTAAATCTTAGAAAAATCATAACTTCCTCATACGAAGTCAGATTTGGGCGTTCTTTTTATCGATGTTCTTAGTTTAACATATTCTACGACTTTCGTTTAGATCGCTAAGGCTAAATCTCGCTCTATCGTAAATTCACTATTTACGCTTCCCGATATCGTGCCGGTTTCGTCGCGAAACTTCAACGGGTCATAACTTCTTCGTTATAACTCGGATTTCGGCGTTCTTTATATGTACGAAAACCTTGTAACATACTCTACAACTTGGTTAAGATTATTTATTCTAAATAATCTTTTGTCGAAAAGTCGTTTTCGACCCCTATTGCCTCTAATTTGACTAGCCCGGATTTGCGGGCGTTACACATTAACCATACCGGGTTCCTCAAAGCACAACCACCGGAACCCAAACCCAATTTTCCTTCCCACAGTGTTCTGACCACCGCTTCAAGCCGGCCACTGGCCTCATCCTCTGATAATCACACTTATCAACTGAGTACCACTCCATGATACTTTACTTGCTCCAATTCACAACAATCACTCGACTTATACGAGCTAGAAATAACCACGAACTACCGGAATTCCCGGTATGAGCCCAACTTTATCCATTCCATGCTGACAGGATGACACATCCTTCAGCCTCAGAGCAACTCCCATGAGTTTCTCCTCCGCAATCTCATACCCATGCTGAACTGGCCCTAGCATATTCGGGTTGGGAAAACCCGATACACTGACGACACCTCCAAACATCCCCCAGGATGAATTTCCACCACATACATAAATCCTTGATCAAAATCAAACTGGAAATCCAAGATTCCATCCTTGCATTCCTTCCGAGCATTTTGGCTCTACCCTCGGAAATTCCTTCTGTGAACTCAGCAACCATCCAACCCGGATGTGATCCCATACCACAGTCGCAGACACACTGCTCATCAACCATGATTGGGACACCCCAATCATAACTCTACACTACTACTTTCACTTCCATGAACTTACACTCCATCTCGGAGCTACATCCCTTTCCCTTTCCTTACCAAGGAAATCCACTTGGCCGTCTTGTCACTACAACAAGTGTCACGGTGCTCACCCAATACTACACCATTCTCTTATAGCATAACCACTGTCCCATGCACCACACATGCTCTGGATCCGCTCACAAGGACTCTCAAGTCCATGCTCTACCTTCCATTCACCACGATCAATGCCCGGGGACAAACCTTCTGACGCTAACACGTCGCGACATACTCAATCCATCTCCTCGTACCGATCTATCAACACATGCAGAGTCTTCAGCATGACTGGACTGCCTTACCAGGCCTTCAGCCAATCTGGTCCACTCTCAGAACCTTCAACAGGTTTGGACCGCCCTCCAGGGCCTTCAGCCTGTCTGGACCGTTCTCCGAGCCTTCGGCCTGACTAGTACGCCCATCGGCCTTCAGTCTATCCGGACCGCTCAACCAGCATCCAACATCCCGAAAAATCCCTCCAGGAAAAAATCTCCCATGCATATTGTTCTAGCCCTCTTGGGGTTCTGAACTCTATCTCCACCCTACATACTCAATCTCGGCCCGATCCCAGGCCTTCCACAATCAATCACCCTTGGTCTGTATCCCGCCCCGCATGTCTGCCACTTACTCATACCAGCCTACGCTCTTGGCTGACAGAACCACTGCTAAATCCCAAGCAGCTAAACAACCTCTCATGCTCATCGATCTTCCGTGGAATTTTCCAATTCTCCCCCACTTAGAGCACTGACTATCAACCACCGGTCGCCATCACCGACCTCCATTATCAACCCTACATAACACAATCCCTTACACGCGATCTGGTTCCCACTAGAACGAGCAACCTTCACAAAATCACATATCAACACAGATCATCTCGGCTCGAAAGAAACCCGGCCTTCAGCAACCAATCCTCAGACTGCAGATGATACCCGACATTCAGACCAAAAGCCAAATTCCCACTAATAACCCTCATGAAAGATAACCAACGAAATTCCCAACACCAAACCCTTACCCATACCATAACCCTCAAGGAACAACGAATGCAATGCCAGAAACCACACAACGAGACTAGCAGATATACAACACTCCAAAATAATCACAAAATAAATCACAAAATAACAAGACATCAAGGAAGAAACATACCCGCAGCTGCATCCGGCACTGCCCTGACCTCCTCTGTTGTAAGCTGAAAAGCACGACCCTGAGCCCTTGGGGGCTCCGCTCCACCCTGACCTCCACCCGTAATCCTCAAAGTGGCCAGTGCTGGAGCCTGCACCGGTCCTGCAGCAAGCTGTGGACAGTTGACCCTCAAGTGGCCAACCTGATGGCAATGATAACAAATCCTCAGATCCCGAACCGGGGCTATCTGCCGACAATCCCTCGCATAGTGCCCCTCATTTCCGCACTTGCGGCATGCACCACCGGACCTACAAACTCCGGTGTGACCCTTCCCAAACTTCCCACAAGTGTGGCTGCCCTGATCTCCCAATCTAGAATCAACGATCTTGGACCGTTTCGGCGCCGGCTGTGACTGCACCAGAGCCTGCCTCTGTTCTCGCAACTGCAACTCAATCTCCAACTCACGCCGCCTGGCGGCCTCCTGTAACTTCAACAAGGTCTCGCACCTCTACGTAGACACAAACTGCCTGATATCCCTCTTGAGCATACTCCGATATCGGGACATCTGAGCCTGCTCTGAAGCGAACTCAAGGCAAAACATCGCCCTTTCAGTGAACATCCTGGTGATCTCCGTCACCGACTCCGAATCCTGCTTCAGCTCCAGGAACTCCTGAGCCAATCTCTCCCTCTCAACCCGTGGAACATAACGAGTGTTGAACATCTCCCGGAACTGATCCCATGAAACTGCAGCTCTCTTCGCATCCGAATACGACCCTGTGGTCAATCTCCACCAATCCTTCGCCCCGAGCCTTAACAGGTTTAGAGCACACCTCACCATCTAATCAGCAGGGCATGAACACGTGAAGAAACACCCCTCCACGTCCGACAACCATCTCATAGCAACAATCGGGTCCTGAACCCCATCGAAGGTAGGAGGCTTCGTATTATCGAAGTCCCGATACTGAAAACCTTGACCGGCTCCTCCCCCTACCGCTGCTACAGCCGTTGTAGCCGCCGCGGCAGCCGTCTCTGTGAGATCTGCATAGCGCTCATCGAAATACTCAACCATGGCGGTCTTGATCGACCCAAAAAGTTCTGGCAACTCAGCCCGAAACAACGCAGCAACCTCATCATGCAGGATCTCACGAATCCTAGCATCCAACTCGCATGTGCTCATCTGACCAATAACTTCGGGCGGTACTGATCCACCCTGACCGCCATCTCCTGCTCCCGATCCCGATCCGGATCCACTCCCAGCATGCCTCGAAACCTCCATACTGAGAACATCGCAAGATATCAGATACTTCCCACTAACCCGGGAACCAACCCCCCAACTCATCCCTAAAGGTCATGGTTTCTTTGATACGCATATGGGTCCTGTGCTTTCAGTAGTACGGGCCCATACTACCTTCCACACTTACCCATATTTGTATCAATTATACCACAACACCCTAGTGAAGAACATACATAACAGCACTCAACCCTCACTCCTAGAGGAACACTGGAAATCTCCCAAAAGGAAACCCTAGGCTAACAGGCATCATAAATCAGGCAACATTATCATGAAATCCTGAAGATCCCTAGCCTAGTATAGCATGTTGTTCTATCAAAGCTCAAAAACAAATAACATGTATGGTATTTTGGGGTTACTTACTGGCTCCGGTTGATCGCACCTCCGCGTCCTCCTTTACTTATTTTGAAAACCATTTTAAATTCTCTTTTTGAAAACTCTCCTTGATTTGAGACTGGATTCACACGAATGTTCCTCCAATTCACTCAAACCAAGGCTCTGATACCAACTTGTAACGACCATAAAATTCCAACCAATTTAAACTTTTCAAAAACAACCCGATTTCATAAAATTATTACAAAAAGGTTTTCAATACAATTATTTCAGAGTCTTCCCAGAATCACATCATAAAACATAATCATGAGGAGCGTTACGATCACGCCTTTGCCTTGTCACGGTCTCCTAAAGAACCTGTAAAACATTAAACCACAACTGTAAGCCCGGAAGCTTAGTGAGATATCCCCAAAATACCAACCACAAATACCATACACGCACAATATGCCATATCATAACAGAACACAAAACAGTCATGCACTTCGGGTCTACTGTGTGACTGGTCCGCCGCACCGGCCTTCAATCCACCTGGTCCACCCTCTGAGTCTAACCACATACATCGAGTCTACAGTGTGATTGGTCCGCCCGTACCGGGCCTTCAATCCACATGGTCCACTCCCTGAGTCTACAGTATGACTGGTCCGCTCGCACTGGGCCTTTAGTCGGCCTGGTCCACTCTCTGAACCTCGGCACGTCTGGTCCGCCCTCTTTGGGGCCTACAGCCTATCCGGACCGCTCGCTGGGCCTTCGGGATAACCGGTCCGCCCTGGGTATGTTGGCCTACAGCACAAAGCAGGTCCCGCCTCAACCCAACCCCAGTCCAACAACCATGTGCACATAAACATTCAATCATATAACATATCA
Source organism: Lactuca serriola (assembly GCF_051521515.1). NCBI lineage: Eukaryota > Viridiplantae > Streptophyta > Magnoliopsida > Asterales > Asteraceae > Lactuca > Lactuca serriola. The sequence goes on from NC_136412.1 coordinate 251,896,199, forward strand.
CATCCAATCAAACCGATCTAACAGATCACATAGCATAACATCATCCTAACCAGGATACCGACCTAACCAGTCACTAGCATATACCATCCTAACTACCAGGATGCAACACAACAAACAAAAACATAACAACGATACCCGGATCACAATCCGATAAAAGGGCCGGCCTTGGTGCCGTATACCCTGTCGATATAGTGAGGATAACTCACCTCGTAACTGCCGACTAAACAGATAAACCCAAGCTGCTCCGACCACTGACACGATCTCCACCACTAGCCAACACCAACACTGAACTCAAAACAATATCCAACAATTACTAAAATGCCCCTGGAAGTCAACTGGTCAACCCTTGGTCAAAGTCAAAGTCAAAGTCAACCTCTGACTGACTCTACTCGCCGAGTCAACCCGATGACTCGCCGAGTCCCCATGCTCAGAACTTCTCCCAATCTGCGACTCAACTCGCCGAGTCACCCTGAGACTCGCCGAGTCCAACAACTCTGAGTCCTTTCACACTCGACTCACCGAGTCATCCCTTGACTCACTGATTCACAGCCCAACCAGAAGAAAGGTTAGGACCTCACGACCAGACTCGCTGAGTCCAAGACTATCTGCAACTAACTCGCCGAGTTGTTCTTCCAACTCGCCGAGTTCCTGCCCATCTTCAACCAACTCGCCGAGTTGTTCTTCCAACTCGTCGAGTTTCAGTCTATCTTTAAGCAACTCGCCGAGTACACCCTTGTGACTCGCCGAGTACCCCTAGATCTGAAACCATACAGAGGCTTTCCAAGCCATGCAGAAGCTCTAAACCATAGATCTACCTTTCTACAAGCCATCCATAACGTAAAGTGGCAAACTTTACGTGAATCCAAAGAGATCCAGACATTTTACACTCTAGGGCTAGGGTTTAGGACAAAAGAACTTCACCAACAACTCTTGAGCATAGACTTTATGGCTTTCTGGATCATTAACAACCTAGATCTGAGGTAGCAACCTCAGATCTTACACCAACTTGAGATGGACCTCATTTATGCCCCAAAACCCCCACCAATGATAGATCTAGATGCACAAAAGCTCAAACAGAAGATTATTACCTCGAATGAAGGCTCCCACTGATGAATGAACCAATTCTCTACAAAGCCCCTTGCTCCACTCTTCTTGCTCTTCATTTTCCTTCCAAGATTACCTCCTCCAAGGCTCTAATCTCTCACCAAGGAAGGCTCACACGAATTTAGGGTTTCTGGAACTCAAAGGGAAGGTAAAGAGGCTGGGGAAGAAGTGTTATGTTCTTTATATAGGGCTCAACCTCCAAAATTAGGGGTTTCTCCACTCAGCACCAACTCGCCGAGTCCACCCATGCTACTCACCGAGTTGGTCACTTAACACGCGACCAGAGTCGCGACCCTACTCACCGAATCCACTCGTGGACTCGCCGAGTTGCCCTTTCCCACTTACAATTTTAGCCCTTCAACTCTACTTCTGATATTCTGGGATGTTACACTTCAAGTACTTGGGATCTATGATCCATAAAGATGGGGGCGTTAACGATCACTCACAATATAAAGGTGGATTGAATAAAACGGATAACAACCACTAAACTTTTGTAAGTTATAACTATATATATATATATATATATATATATATATATATATTGAGGATGTTTGATAATTGATGATTGACTCAAATATGATTAAGTCAATGTCAAATGGAGTTAGTCACAGTATTTTACGTGACTCGGTAAGAGACACATTAGATGCTATAAGACTAAATCAGTAAATTATAATAGTGGTTTCAAAGTGTATGAATTTGACCAAGTCAAATCCAAGTAATGTTTATATCATTGATATATAACATATTTTTGTAACAATTAAAATATGTTATATTCGTATTTTAGTATTTAGGGGTTGTTTGTTTTGTACTTACTGGGTCTGGTCAGAGCTGACTGCTGACTCAGCAGTCAGGCCGTTTGATAAACATAAATTATGGCTTATTCAGTTAGTTATTGCTGGCCAAAACCCTTACTCGGTTCGCCAATTTTTAGCAGCCGACCCAAAAGAAAAAAGCAGTTGCCTAACTTTCCCTTGGCGCTAAAAGAAAAAAGCAGTTGCCTAACTTTCCCTTGGCGCTAAAAGAAAAAACACGCATAATCCACATATTGTGCTTCTTGTTCCTTGCATCGGTGCTTTTTTCTTCAGTGTTTCCTTCCACATAGCACACCACCGACGATGCCTCATCAACCTCTACCTGTGGCAACTGATTTCTTCTTCTTCTTCTTCTTTTCTTTTTCTGAAATCAGTAGAAAAATATTTTGTTTCCATATTTCCATGGCCTGATACGTTAATGCTCTTTAGTTTTATGAATTTTGTCTATGTTCTCGGAGGTATAACTTTCTTAATTTTTCTACTTGTCGTTGCATTTTTCAGTATAAATGTGTCGATTTCTTAGTTCATGTGTTGGGCATAGGACATTTTTAGACGATTGACAGACAACTTCACTGGAATTCAATATTTTGAGCTCAAAATGATTAATTATCTTTCCTTTGTTTTGTTTTCAGATGATTGCACATGAAGTGTTTGATGGAATGCTTCAATGAAAATTTTGATTAAAATAAATCTATATTGCCCCTGTTCACACCCTTAGTATAATATCCCCAAGTACTTTTACACTTGACAATTGTTCTGTCTTTATGGTGATTTTGCAACCATGGTCCTTCCTATTGTTTTTCTTCATATCTTTTGGATTCTTTTTGGTTATATTATTGTAAATGGAAGGTCATCATTTTTGTGTGATTTGATGGTTGTGATGATATTAGCAGAGATGAAGGGCCTAAAATTGATATCAGATGTCAAACCTTATGACTATGAAAGCAACGGGTAGGTCATCATATGTGTGTGCTTTTGATGGTTGTATGATGGTTGTACTGAAACCCCTAGCAAAACAAAAGCAAAGATGATCCAGACAAGCATGTTGATAATGGTAGAACCTCTAACATCATGCTCTACTATTTTTCTACAAAATGTGATCCTTTTATTACAATTTAGGTAATGTATTTTGTGAAAAAGAATGGTTGTGGGAGAAATTTTGAATTTAAACCTAAGCTAGACACAATAGTTTTGAACACTTACATTGAAGGGTGACCGAGTTTGTGGTGGAGGCTGAGTGGAGAGTTCTTGAATGTGGCATGGATTTGGAGTCTTGGAGATAGCTTAGAGGTGTAGATTCCATCAGTTCTCTCTCCTCGCATGAGGCGCGCCCCCGTGTGTAGATCCTTCACAAAAAAATAAGATGGAAAGAATTCCATCGAAACCAAATTAGTATCACATAAACTACCAACAGATACAAGATTGCGTTTTAATTGTGGAACATGTAACACTTTGGACAAAAACAATGATTTTTGAGGTGTATTGATATACGTGTTACCAATATGAGTTATGGGTAAACCTGTACCATCACCGAGAACTATCTCATCAGGTCCTCCATACTCTGACACATTGTGAAGTGTTTGTTTGTCAGAGGTGACATGATTGGAAGCGCCAGTATCGAACAGCCAGGTGGGAGAAACCGGATTGGAGGTGGTAACATTGGCAACCGGTGTTGTGGATTTCTCTGTGGTAATGTTGTTTTCCCTAAGAAATCTTGCAAGTTTTCTGCAGTCACGAGCGAGGTGTCCTGGAATGTTACAAAACTGACAGAATTCATTGTTGCGGTTTGGGCGATTTCCTTGAGTGTTGGAACCTGACCAGTTTGAGTTACCCCTGTAGCCCCCTCGTTGAGAGTTATTTTGATAGTTTCTGTTGTTTTGTTGATAGTGTGGCTGATTGCGATTGCCTTGATTGGTCCCTGTTTGTCGAGAAGTATAATTGACAGTGGTGGGAACATTGTCAATTGTAGTCACGGATTCTTTGAGGGATCTTTCAAAGTCTGTAAGTTTATCAAATAGTTCCGAATAAGAGATGGGTGTGTCTCTAACCTTGATGGCAGCTGCGATTGTACTGTAGTCATCACCAAGCTGTGAGAGGATGTAGACCATGAGATCCTCTTCTGAAACAGGACTCTAGGCTAGGGCAAGATCATCTGCAAGAGATCGCATCTCTTGTAGAAATTCGGTAATGGTGCGATTTCCCTTAGGGTTTTTGGCTAATTTCGATTTTAGGGAGATAATTCTTGACCTGGATGTAGAGGCAAAGCTGGAGAACAGGCGCTGCCAGGCTTCTCGTGCGGTAGATGCGGATGAGATGAGCGGCTGTATGGACTCCGAACAGCTACCTAGTATCGCACTAAGTAGCATCTGATCTTTTCGAAACCAGAGAAGGTATTCTGGATTTGCAATTGGTTTGTTTTCTTTGTCGCTGATCTGTTTGGGTGGCATGTTGGGTTCACCGAGGATAAAATCTTCATATGCGAGACTGATTAGTGTAGTCTCAACTTGTTTACGCCAGACAGGATAATTGTGAGACGTGAGTTTGGTGGTGAGATGAGTTGCCGCCGTGACTTGAGTGAATGAATTGGATGAAGACATTGGATAAAACCCTAGTTGAAGGGATGCGGTTGTGACTTCTGGATCGATTACTCTTCTAAGTTTGAAAGCTCTGATACCATAACAATACGAGGGATATATGAATGTATATTTGATTGATGAATATTGATTACATACGAGAGGCATTTATAGCCTAAGTCTACTAACTGATCTAAGCTTATATCTAGGAGTAAATACAGGAAACTATTTTATGACTTGACTCAGTAACTGGACTAAGTATTTACATTGGAATACTTTAAATATACACGTGAGATACATGCTTTATATAATTAGTTAATAAGAAGAGTATTAGTATTTTGTTTGATATGGAATTTAATTTTAAAAGAGAAGATTGGTTTACATATTCTTATTGATTTTGTGTACAATAACTATAAACAGTGTTGTAAGTTGTTTTTTAAGTTTGTTCGTTTTGAGATTAATATTTAATTGTATGTGCTTTTGTATTTCTTTTAGTTTTCATCTTTTAACAAATATGAACAATAATATCATACTTTTTATAAAAACAAATTGAAGGGTAAAATGGTCATTTTCATCATTCAACTCGGTGATTCAAAGAAATAATCAAACAACATAAACTCAGTCAGATGTGGACTCAGTTAGGATTTCTAACCCAGTCAGCTCCGACTCAATCAGCAGTTATCAAACGCCCCCGCTGGATACCCGCCGGAACTGTTTAATATATATTATATGTAGTTAAGGAATACTGATTTTATAATTATTACGTTTTAGAAATTTATATAATTGTATTAATAAAAAAATTGTAGTGAAATAAATTTTTTTAAGAAATGATATTGTCTTATTAGGATGAAGCCGAAATAAGCCCATGGCTATTAGCTATACCGTCGTAACCAGGGATGAACATCGGAACCGGGTAGCCACTTTTGGAACCAGAACCGCCTTAAGTGGTTTTTTCGGAACCGCTACCCGCCAGAACCGTTATATATATATATATATATATATATATATATATATATATATATATATATATATATATATATATATATATGTGTGTGTGTGTGTGTGTGTGTGTGTGTGTGTGTTACTTAGACTGGTTTAAAATATATATTGGTCCGATTTTATCCGTCTTTGGTCCGAATTGACTTGATTTGGATCGAATTAAATTGCGGTTTTATCGACAAAAATTAACAAAAATAATGTAACCGGGTTACCCGCAGTAGCGAGTCTAGAACGTAAAATCATATGGTTCATTATATAAATGAAACAAATAGAATATATATATATATATATATATATATATATATATATATATATATATATATATATATATATATATTAGTTACGGGTTCATGTCGAATTGTATAAGCAAAAAAAAATCAAATTATTTTTAAAGACACTCTTGATTTTGATTTCTGAAATAAACAACAATCAAGTAATCAATTCACTTGAAATATTGAAACAATAAAAAAACCTAGTATGAACTCATGGAACAATAGAAAATGAAAAATAAATTCAATATTTAATAGTTTTGTCTTTGATGCTTATGGGATAAATATTAACAAGTAATAGAAAAAGAAAAAAGAAAAGAAAAGAAAATCAACCGTGAATGCAATTAAACCTACAACTAAATTATGAATATTCAATTCACGAATTAGAATAGTGACTTTGTCCACTTTTTAATGCTCATGGAATACTAGAATTGGAAATAGAATTTCCACATCGTTTAATCAATTTTCACAAAGTTAACAAAGTAGAATATATTTACCGTTGGTTGCAAATTGGATTGGCAATTATAAAAAATTGAAGATCGAATGTTAATGTGTTGTGAAACGATTGAATTGTGATTCAATTTTTTTATTACAAATTGTATTTGGCTATCTATATTGGAGTATACATTAAAAGATTTTGGGCTATTAAAATTTATGGAATTCAAAAATCTAATTTTTACCTTTTTTATTGACAAAGATATTAAGGTGGTTCATTTGCAATTATTTTAGATAGATTACAATTTTTATTTCATATAATTTATTATACAAAAAAAATGGGTCAAGTGAACCCGGTTCCTGGACTGGTTCCAAACATTTAAGAAATGTCTGAAACGGTTCTGATTTCGATTCTAACTTTCTAGGAACCGCCGCCGTTCCTGTTCCGGTTGAAGCCAAATGAGGCGGGTATGCTCATCCTAGTCGTAACCGTCCTAGCCCAAATTCAAGTCCCGTGGCGTTAGCGGATGATCGGAAAAACCTTTTTCTCTTCTCGTAGAATCTTTAATTCTTTATCATTTTAAAAGAAGGCGAACAAATAAACCTAGAGAACGAACACCTTGACTTGCCACTGGTGTAATCGAAAATGGCATTCTCCTCATATTGTCGACGAGCTGTTAATGGATCCCGTTCTTTGTTTTCTTCGATGATCAGCAGCTCTCAGACGAGATCCAAGCACTCTATCAGCCGTAAGTTTATATTCAAATTTTGATTTAAAATTTTCATATTGAAAGCAGATGAATTTCGAAAAATAAAGCTTATTGAAGGTTGAAATCCACGTCGGAATGTAAATTTCCATCAAATTGCGTACACAACACCCAATTGTATTATTTTCGATCGTTCAATAAAAATCTAACGAGGTATTACGACGGAGTTTTGTAACTGGGATTGCAGATGGAGGCTTTGAGTTGACATTGAAACTCAGCGTATCAGATGGAATGTCTGCCCCTTTTGCTTTGCTGAAGATGATCAACCAGGTCTATATGCCAAATTGTGTAGTTTTTTATTGATGCTTTTGGAGAAAAAAGTTGCCACCCACATTCATTTTGTTGTTTTGATTACACAATAAAGTCGATAGTGAAACAACTAGGTTTGGAAGATCGAATCTGTATTAGCTTCAATCAATGGTGCCTTCTCTTTGTGTGGATTGTTTTGTTATCTAAAATTTGTTTATCCAAACACAACCAAAACCAGTGTTGATGCTAATAAGATATTATATTCCTACAGGTGCTCAGAGTGTGAGCTTTGAAAGGCCACTTAGGCAATTTGTTTCAGGCAAAGACAAGTCAGCTGGTAGAAACTCATAGGGTCGAATCACAATTTTCCACAGAGGGGGAGGGGCAAAACGGTCACAAAGAACAATTGATCTAAAACGCAACACTTCATCAGTAGGTGTTGTTGAAAGAATCGAATACGACCCGAATCGCACTTCACGGATCGCAGTAGTCCGATGGGTCGAAGGGGCAGCCGTGACTGCCCGAGAAAAGTCAACACACTAGCAAAGATAAACTTCACCCCACCTCCCAAGATCATACCTTCCATAACCATGAAAGGTCAGTTTTCATTCTCTTCAATACCAGGGATTGTAGAAGATAGAAAGATGGAACCTTTAAGACCTAAAACAGATCATGTAGTTGTTGGCCTTCCTACCTTGTCTAGTCAAAGTCAAACAGGAACCCACATGACAGATGTGAAGGACGTTTTCTTATCTGCTTTTTCCTCTTCAAATGGGAAAAGACATAATGCCCCTTTACCTTATTCCTTGGGTATCCCAAGAATGGCATTAGCAGGGGCAAAACCGGAATTTTTTGTTCCAAGAATGAAAGATGATGTGAAAGAAAATAAAAGTTTATTGCTTAATGAGGTAAAGAAATGGGACAAGGAGAGTGTTGTGTGGGGACATAAGATGAAACGAAAAGCAGCTGTTGCTTGGGGGAGTTTGAGGCAACAAGCCATTTTAGGGCTTGTTAATGAGTCAAAGTCAAAGTCAAAGGTGAAAGAACTGGAAAAGGAGAAAACAGATGGGATATTTGGAGTGGATTGTTCAGCTGTGAGTTATATATTGGCTACACATCAAATGGAAGCTGGGAAGATGGTGATGAATTGTGATTTGACTAAACAACAATCAAATGATGAGTTATTGTTGCATAGATATTGATATTGATATTGAAGAAGCTGATGATTTGCTTTCTTTTGATGAGGATAGGATTGTATGTTTGTTTAGTTTTATGAAAGTTTCTTGAGATATAATGCACAACAATGATCTTAAGATGGTTTTGATTCATAATATCTTTTTCATTTGTTACATTTCCTCTTGAGCCCATTTTATGCATCTTCATCAGTCTATAAATACAAAGCAATGTCACATGAATATCATTACTTCCCTCAAGATATATGGAAAAGGTGAAAACATATCATGAAGTCATATTTGTTTATAAAAAAACTGTTGCCAATATGGACAATAGTACAATTTATTTGTTACCACAAGGTGCAACTTTATTCCATTAAAGTACAAATTTCATCAGATGGAAATTGTCAATACATGAGCAAAACATTTGGGACATGTAGACAAGCATGAACCATGTACTTTTCCATATCTTTAATTTTCAAATCCCGAGCCCATGTCATTTGCATGTTGCTGGTGTCCAAATTTAGAGAGTAGCTTTATATCAATAATCTGGATTTCGATACAAGAAATTGCATTTTGAACATGAGTCCTACATAATCCAATTAATAATAAAAATAAAAGGGGTTCAAAGAAAAAAAAGACTATCATTAATTAATAACAATAGTTTACATCATAATGTTCACAACTTCAAATATCCATATCATCAAAAGTTCATCAAGCACCAACAACTTGAGGCTTTTTACATCTCTATTTCTCTCTTCATTTCAATTTTCAACAGGTGCAAAGAATAGAAAACAAAATAAGTCAAGCCATAATATTTGCAATATAAGTCATGACAATTTTTAACATATATATAATAAAACCAACCCCCATGGAAAATGGAAATCAGTAAACAACATAAAAATTAGAATATAGAAGGTTTTCTGACAACAAACACTTACCATTTAACTAAAATTAGAAAGCACAAGATTGTTATAGATATGTTACACAAACAATAGATACAACTTCTGGCTCTTCAAATGCAATATAACTGTACAAAAAAGATATACTCAAAGCCAAGCATTTAAACCTACAAACATCAAATACATATTGTGATAATAAAACAAACAAACAGATTAGATAGATAGATTAAAAGGAATAGGGCATTTGGTCTAGTGGTATGATTCTCGCTTTGGGTGCGAGAGGTCCCGAGTTCGATTCTCGGAATGCCCCAATCTTTTTCCTCAACATAATCAAGTCATTTTATATTAATTTATTTTTGAAATGCCACTATAATACTTAGTTTGTTATATAGTCTACTATTAATATAAACTAAAGTCAACTCAAGACTTTTTGAAACAAATCTACCAACTAAACTGGATATTATTTTATATCCCAGCCCCACAAACAAACATGTGCCTGCAGATCTGAAAAGATTCTTTATCAGTAAACTGGAGTCATCAGTAATTACTTGTGCCTGATAATTATGCAGAAATCATAAAAAGATGCAACATACATCATGAAAACCATGTGTGACTTCATATGATGAAACCAGTGTAATTTATTATTATGATGTATAAATCATAAAAATATGCAAGCCAAGCAATCCTACAAAAATACCTGCATGCACAAATTAAAATTGCAGTTTTCTAATCCACTCCACTGCCTAAGGAAAAATTGGAAGTTGTTTGGTTGTCCAAAATGCCCCTTCGAAGGACAAATAATAATAAAATGTTAAAAGCCAGTTTTAAAGGCACATACAAGGCTAATCTCATCTCACTTCAAACATTTGTTTAGCATCTCATACATTTTCATCTAGTAGTAATATATGATTTGCTTTCGATAATACTTTATGTTAAATTGCTAGTTTATGTTTATTACTAATTAACATAGTAAGCTTAGTAATTATGTTTAACTGCTTACTACACCATTAGGAATAAGTTGAACCCTTTTGCATACTAAAGCAATATTTAAAATACAAAATGCATGAAAGAAATCTAAAATTGCATTGATTCTACACACGAGTATGAAACATAGAAATCTAAAAACACATTTAGAAGAAGCACCTCAAACACACTTCAGACAATGTAAAGTCCTTAAGCTCATTATTTATTCAACCAAAGTGACAAGAAATAAGAAGAAACAGATTAAGATAGATAAATGAAGGAAGTGGGCATTTGGTCTAGTGGTATGATTCTCGCTTTGGGTGCGAGAGGTCCCGAGTTCGATTCTCGGAATGCCCCAAGTTAAAATATTTTTTTCTGCTTATTTTGTCCTTTTTAAACTTCAAATTAATGGCAGATCTAATTGAAATCTTGTCAGATTTATGTCCCTTAATCTTACCATATTGCAAGATTTCTGTTTTTTAATCTTACAATATTTTGCAGCAGTATTAACCCAAAAAAATTACCTGCATTAAAACAATAATCAAGAAAACATATGGACCACAATGAAGTTAGTTTATTTGGCAAAGTAAACATAATTTGATTGATAGTTCAACAAACGATTAGCAACACAATAATTGCATAAGATCATAGATCCTACACAACAGTAATGTTACATAAGTTAAGCAATGAATAATAATACTAAGGGGCAAAAAGTAAAGTGTGCATTATCAAGCCATGTGGCATTTTGGTTGATACTTTTAGCCATGTGTAATAATCAACATGGAAAAACATTCTCTTTCTCAAGAACAAGAGAAAACACATAGTGGGTTTTTGTGTTTATGATCATCGTACGTTTGTTACCTTAAATATTACTTTTGTTCATTGTTTTTACGTAGAATGTACAGCAATTTGGGTATGTTTGGTACCTAAAAGTTGATGTTAACTTACAAGGAATGTTTGTGCATTACCCTTTCTCCTATTCTCATGGCATTGTAATGAACTTAACAGATATAAACTTTGTAGGTATGTTGATAGAAACCAAAATGCAATAACAGATGAATGAAACTAAAACATGAGATTATAGATCTAGAAAGTTGTTTGTAAAACATTCAATGGAATGAAAATAGAACAAATCAAATAATTATATCAGAAAGGTTCTCCAAAGAGATAGAGATGACCTTCTGCCCAAGCTAACGTTGTGTTCTAAAAGATTCTGCAAAACAGAATGTAATAGATATTACAATTTGGTCCCTCCACTTTCCCCCTATGTTTATATAAGATCCATTATCTATCATATGTACTGCATGGAATGTCTATCATTTATCTAAGTACTGCAAGAGAAACGTGTGAAAGCCTTTATTTCTATGCACCTACACTACAACTGTGTATTATAAAAATGATCTTGATTATGTTATTTGTCTCGAAAATGGGTATAATAATAGAGGTCAAATAGCTATGTATGTTGACCATTTTAGTGACCCTTTAGAAGATTGGTTTGAAGAGGACAGGGAAGAAGTTGTGAGTCAAGAAGAACACTAATCGGTTATTAAGGGTCAAGGTAATGAGGATATGCTATCAGACGATTTGTATGTTGACATTGAGGTTGATGATAAAATAAGTTAAGCCAAACACCGATTCATTTCTGAGTAAGTCGTGTCATGTTGCAAACCCCCATCCAGAAGAAGAAGAAGAAGAAGAAGAAGAAGAAGAAGAAGAAGAAGAAAACAATGAATCTGATGAGACCAGTTTTTAGATGGAAAAGGTGAGATAGATCTTTATTACATTTTCAAATGCATCCCTACATTGGAAAAAGAAAAAGCCTATTTTGGGAATAAGATTTGAGACCTATGCTTGGATTCTATAGTTTTGCAAGGAACTTGAAGTTGAGCTCCATTGTAACCTATGTTTGGATTAGGTTTCACTAAACCAAGGAAATCTAGCACAGGCAGATAATGACTAAGATTAGAGATTGATTATAAAGAAGTTTGGCATTGAGGTCAGTGTTGGTCAATGTGGGAGGGACAAAAAACATGTTTTGTGTCTCATTGAAGGTAGGGTAATAATAGAACACCATGCTAGACTTTGGTCATAGGTTGAGGAGATTAGAAGAACAAACTCGAGTTCTAAGGTTAAGATGTCAGATGGTAAAAATTATGCTAGACTAAAAGCTTAGCTTTTCAAAACTACTTTCACTCACTAGTTGCAATGACTCTACACTGGACTATTAAAAAAAAAATAAAAAAAAAAGTCTAAAATCAAATGTAGAAGCAACTCAAACTCACTTGTCTCACTCACTTCAGATAATGTAAAGTCCTTAAGCTCATTATTTATTCATCCAAAGTGATAAGAAATAAAAAAACAGATGAAGGAAGAGGGCATTTGGTCTAGTGGTATGATTCTCGCTTTGGGTGCGAGAGGTCCCGAGTTCGATTCTCGGAATGCCCCAATCTTTTTCTTCAACATGATCAATTCATTTTATAATAAAGAAAAATCAAGTGCCAATATTTTGTTTAATATGATATTCTACATTTAATATAAAGTAAAGTCAACTATGGGCGTGGGGAAACAACTCTACCTCCTAAATAAAATATTATATTATATTATATGGCCAACAAATTAACATGTCCTTGCAAATCTAAAAAGATTCATTATCAGTACTTTGGACTCATCAGCAATTACTTCTGCCTGATAATTATGCATTAAATATGAAAAGTATATGTAACTGCATTACCAGAATAAGCAAAGATGTAGTGTAAATGAACAGTATTCTTTATGAAGATGCTTTTAGGCACCAACTTACTTGGTGAAAATATAATGTGCAACTGCCTACCAATAAATAGATATATTTCTGCTACCACTTATTTATTTTTACTTCTATTATGTACTTTACTTACTGCATTTATATAATCAACTAGCTGCATAAAGTAAAAGACTATAAATGCAATAGTTACAGCAATTGGGCATTTGGTGTAGTGGTATGATTCTCACTTAGGGTGCAAGAGGTCCCGACTTCAATTCTCGAAAATGCCCCACACACAATCTACTCATTTTTCTATTTTAGGGTTAAATGCAAGAAATAGCAACCAACTTTCATTTAGTTGTGTAGTATAGCATCTTACTTTCACTTATTTCTATTACACAACGCAACAGCAAACCCCAAATACATATATATGAAATGTGAGCCCACAATGGATTGATGGTGAACAAAGAATGTTGGGTTAAATAAAGGCAGCAGCAGAAAGCGGATACTAGCAATAAAAGCTAAAAGCAGCAGATACTATTACAGCATTCTAGCTACTTCCACATAAACCAAAAAAAAAAAAAAAAAAAAAAAAAAAAAAAAAAACTATAGAGTGATTGAAGGAAACTAGACTAGACTAGTTTGAAGATTAGTATAATAAGTATATGCCCAGAATTTGTAGTCTTTCACTACTAGAATTTGGAAATAAATATGTTTCCATATGAGCTTTGCAAAGGCAACATACGCCAACTTAGGACTGCAAGTGAAAACCTTAATTCACACACTCACTCACTGTAGCCTCAAATCAAATTATGCTCACTCAGTTCCAGTAGTGAATTCTACATGAGAGTGGTGTAAAAAAAAACATAAAAGTCGAAAAAACATATGTGGAAGTGGTAGCACAAGCACCTCAAAGTTGACTAGTGTCACATATTTCAGACAATAAATGCCAACTCATGGGCAGATAGATACATTTGCTAATATGCAGAAATCTTGAAATGATACAGCTAGCATCATGAAAAGCATATGTAACTTCATTACCAGAGTAAGCAAACATGTAACTATACAATATCAATATTCTTTCTTTGTGAAGATGCTTTTAGGCACCAACATGGTGAAAATGTGCAAATGTCTACCAGAATAAGATATCTTTATTCTAGCAATTATTATTATTATTTTTTTTTGTGTATGCATTTAAATAATCTTTTAATAATTGCATAAAGTATGAATGGGTATAAAAATGCAATAGCATCAACAATAAGATGGGCATTTGGTCTAGTGGTATGATTCTCGCTTTGGGTGCGAGAGGTCCCGAGTTCGATTCTCGGAATGCCCCTTTCCCTTCTTTTTTTTTCAACTAAATTAACTCATTTAATATTAATTTATTTTTTAAATGCCACTATAATACTCAATTTGATATATATGGTGACTACTACTGAATATAAACTAAAGTCAAGTCAAGACTTTTTGAAACAAATCTACCAACTAAACTGGATGTTGTTTTATATCCCAGTCCCACAAACAAACATGTGCTTGTAGATCTGAAAAGATTCTTTGTCAACAAATTCAACTCACACCATATATATATATATATATATATATATATATATATATATATATATATATATATATATATATATATATATATATATATATGTATGTATGTATATTTGCTATTTATGCAGAAATTATAAAAAGATGCAACTTCATGAAAACCATATGTAACTTCATTACCAGAACAAGTAAATACAAAGCGAAAAAATAAATAAATGACTTGATAGAATCATGAAAAGCCATCCTCCCTAATAAATAAAGATCTTGTTGCCACATGTAATTTTCTCATAATTTTTGATTTATTTGTTTTCCACATGTAATTTGCTTATTGGTTCCATTTTATTTTTAGTGAAAGTCATTGATTTACATAATTCAATTCATTCTTAAAATAAATTATAATAAATTCCATCAAATTTACGTCTCAACATATTTGTTTTCCTTTTTTATTTTTCATTATTTACATAAAATAACTTTTTTCAGTTTAAACTTATTTTTACATAAATTTGTATTACTTTGTATTCATTTATATAGTTATTCATCAAAGCTTTTTATATATATAAATTATTACTTTTTAAATTGCCTAAGGTTTATAAGTTTATATTTTTTTTAATAAACCCGTGTAATACACGGGTCTCACACCTAGTTGGTATATAAAATAATATGATCTTCGTTTGACAAAAGCAAATAACTGATGAAACCACACATATTAATTATAGTATAATTTATTATTACAGCTATGATATCTGGATCAGTATATGAAAGGAAGATGGACATGCAGCATTTAAGTACAGTGATATCTATCTATCAAAATTATTCTCCTTTTTGTTTAAAATGAAGTTATCCTTTTATCCTTTTTTTTAAAAAAATTTAAAATATACTATCCTATTCCTCCCAAGTAATCTTAACATTCTCTAATGCCAGATTTAGTTTACTTGGGATCTTATCAGATTTATGTCCCTTTCTTCATCTTACAAGTTACAATATCATTTACTTGTAATCTTACGATAAATATTTATA